>NC_134404.1:154651747-154756747 GCF_038048845.1 Mixophyes fleayi
CCACTTCTCTCAGGACTAAGCAACTTGGCCGAACGTAGTGTGTCTCTGATAACTACCCCAAACAAGTGGTTCTCTCCTGGGAGCAGCCAGCACTGTGACACTGTGGTATTGGTAAAATTGGTAATGATTCAATAAATTTTGGAGAATATAACTTTCATATCTAAGAAGAAAGTTTCTGTCTGTTTCTACAATAAAGTGCCATCTGCATTGGATTTAGGGTTAAAACTGGTTAGCATCATCAACAAAATCTATTGATAAAACATCATGCACAGGTAGCAATTTTTGAGAATAAGGAATGAGAAAATATAAATTTATCTCTAAGGTAGCTGGTGAACAGACTGGCAAAAAAAGGTGCCACAGATTTACTTATATATCAAATAAAATGTTTACTACATAACTAACACTTAAATAAATGAAAGATTAAAGCCCAAACTTTGGTTGACCTTTCCCATTCCTCTTTAATTTCTGCCTTCTATAGACCAGTTTGTGAAGGTTCTTAAACATGTTTTGTTCTCATATTCGCAAAGGAGTTAAATATTGGACTGTACTGACCCTCATAGACAAACATTTGTTAAAAAAGCCCTTTCAAAAAGATGTCTGTTGGTGAAGGTAACACAAGTGAAATCAGAACTTACAGGACTTAACCTTAGGAGACATAAAAGTTTCATGTTATGTTATGCACATATGGGAGGGAACAAAGGAAAGGAGATCAATGTCACCCTTCCACCAATATCAGTCAATAAAATGGCTTGTGTAAGTGCTCCTGATAACGGTCTTCCAACCTTGATAACTGTGGAGATCTTCATCGAATTCTGAGATGGTCACAGTCCATATAACTCAACCACTGATTAGTCCTAAAGTCACAACCTGCTGAGGGCCAATCTGGCTTCAAACAATATTTCTGCAAATTAATTTCCCAAAGCACTCTCTTACTGAATATAAAATGTAATTTCAAAGACATTTGTTAAACTGTTAGATGTCATTAATACCTTGGTTTTTCTTCCTCTGTTGAGACAAGGTGTTCCGAAAAATAAAATCACACTATTAACCAAATCATCACCAAGACAGTAGAATGCTTGACATACCTAAAATAATGGCTTTTGAATGAAAACTGAAGCAGAGATATTATTACTATTATTACCATTTATTTATATAGCGCCACTAATTCCGCAGCGATGTACAGAGAACTCACTCACATCAGTCCCTGCCCCATTGTGGCTTAGAGTCTAAATTCCCTAAAACACGTACACAAAGAGTCAGACAGACACACAGACTAGTGTCAATTTGTGAGCAGCCAATTAACCTACCAGTATGATTTTAAGAGTGTGGGAGGAAACCGGAGCACCCGGAGGAAACCCACGCAAACACGGGGAGAACATACAAACTCCTTACATATAAGGCCATGGTCGGGAATTGAACTCATGACCCCAGTGCTGTAAGGCAGAAGTGCTAACCACGTAGCCAAACATTTATAAAATAACTATGTATCACAAATACATAAATTACAAGAATATATGAGGAATCGTACACTTCCTACTGTAAATTATATTGATATTAGAAGTCATTGAGGAGTTTTGTGACCATAATAAACACAGGGCTGTAGGACGAGTACTTTTATACAGGTCACAGAAATCAGAGGCAACTTGTCCTAAATAATTTACAGTAGGAGGTGCATTATTCCTTATAATACCCAAAACTTTTCCTAAGGACAACTAATGTGATGACATCAGAAATCACCAATTATAAGCAACGACATCAGCAGTCACTATTTACACAGATATTGTTTACAGGAGTTTATACATATATTAATACAAGTTCTGCACTATAATGTTATATTTCAGTAAACATCAACAATTTCTAAAAGGCTGAAAGATATAATAATACATCCCTTATATATTGTAATTGAAATACCTTTTCCATTACAAGACGGGCTAGTTTTATTGGGTTAGCAATACATTTGACTGCAGAGACAGCTCCTGAGGTTAAATCCCTGCCATCCATGATAATAGCATCCATCTCAACTTCTCCATCTTCATTCAAAACAGAGCCATAGCCTAGGGAAACAAATTGTAAGGATAGTACACAAAAGCCTGAATTCTGGAATATGTTTTAGTGAAAGAAAATCATATCCATTATCACTAATCTAAAAATCTAGAGCACGGTATAAACAAAACATGTTTGACATCAAATTTCATAGGTACACATAAAAGGAATTACGTAAATGTTAAAAAAAACAAAAAAAACCCACAAACCTAAAACTAAACAAACAATAAAACACATAAATAGTAATCTGGGGTTAATGAGCTTCGTTTTACTACAAGTATTTGTTTTGAAAGCCGTTGTCCTATAAATGCTTATTGCAGTTTCATAATATGTAATTCTTTACTGGAAAAAAATTAAAAAATAAAACCACCATTCTGCACCACACTGAAACATGTGAATATCCTGCACAATACACAGACATATACTGGAACAGTAACATCCTGTATGAGGGCTTGTGCAAGTGTTTTGTACTGTTGTGCAGTCGTGGAACAGTATCAGTGGAATAAAAAAAAAAAAAAAAACCTTCTGAAATTAATATATAACTTTTCTAATGCACCCTACAACTGTCTCAGACCTTGAGAACATACAATTTATATTTGGGATTGCTATAATTATAAAATGTAGGAAAATCATGGAAGATATGCACTTTTACATTTCACACTTTTTCCCGCATATAGACGTGTTCTCTTTTGTATACGTTCAGCCTGACAAACTGTGATTCTGTGGTATAGAATGTAATCCCCACCACCACATCAGAAAAAAAAAAAAATATATCAAGAAAAGGTATCATGAGTGAGCATTCTGCATTAGGCATGTGATATGGATTTTAAATGGCAGGTGGTGCTCATATAAAAATGCACTGTCCAGGTGTCCTTTCTGTGTTGTGAGCTCAGTACAGCTTATAACATAATGCAGAAGAATGTATTTAGGTGCTTATAAAACCGAATCAGATAACTGAAAACACTGAGTAGCCGCTGCTCATAAAAGGTGTGCTAAACCTTCTAACAAGTGAGAAAAAAAAAAAGATTTAAAAGAGGAGCAGCGCTTATTCGGTTTCCCTTTTTATTCCTTTTTGTTAGAAACAAATGTGATGTAAATAAAAAAAATATAAAATAAAAACAATTAACAAAATAATGATTTAACATCCAAAAGAAACAGCAAACCATATACTGGCACTGCACATTAGTAATATAACTAGATAATCATCTGGCACTGTTAGAATATAAACAGCAGTCATAAATATAAAACCCTATATAGAGCGATTACCTACAGCTTTTGGAAGTCCTTGGCTGCTATAATGGAAGCTTGAAACTCCGTTCAACATAAAGGGAGGAGTGAAGAATCCCAGTGCTTCTCATGCATGAGTAGGAGCAGTTCTCTGTCCATAGGGGCACCAGCCTTGCGATGACCAGCCCAAGAATTGTGTTCACTTAAGCAGAGGAAGACCAAACTATCTATCACTGGTGATGGATAAAGGTTTGAGGATGGAGCATGCTGCATGGTTTTACAGTATTTATTTTATTATAATGCAGTGCCACCACCCCAATGTAATAATGTTTCAAGGCATGACACACACAGGCTTGGTGGCAGAGACTTTCAGGGACCAAAGATTGACAGCAATGTACTGTACAAAACATCACAGTACACAGGCCACCCAATGGATGCACTATCAATTTCAGCTTGTCAGAAACAGGACAGCATAACGTGTCTATTAAAGAACATACATATACACATACATACATACATACATACATATATATATATATATATATAGTATCAAAAGGAAGCATTTAGCTGGCAATATGCAAATATGCAGAGAAAGCAGGGAAGTAGAGTAAAACATTTGTGCACACATACTTATGTATGAAAAGCAATAGTTTAAATTTGGTTAAACTTACATGGTCTGAAATCTTTCCTCTCAGCAAACAGACAGGACGTGTCTGGTTGTGCAAACAGAGCCAGTGATGGGTGTTTTCTTTTAAAGAGAAGGTGGGTGTGTCACCTGTCCATCAAGCTAAGGCTGGGGGAGGAGCATCATGTATAAAAGCTTGTTTGTTTCATTTGTTCAAGAAGACCAACACAGTGTGTGGCGAGATAGTGACAGCCAGGGACCCAGGACAGCGGGGAGGAGGATCCCTAGGAAAATATGGGAGTGGGACCAAGGCCTGCTGCCACGAGATCTATTGTGACAGAATATAGGAGTGAAATGGAACAGATTTGAGAAATTACCTTAAACGTTGGCTGCATATAAACAAGATATAAACTAGGGAAGGAGTCCAGAAATTCAGAGTCACAAGAAGGGAGAAGAGGGAGGAGGTGGAGGATGATGATACCCAGGGGTAAATATATGAAGCGGCGAGTTTCCGATGGGTCTGAAAAACGGAAATGTTGCCTACCACTACTAGATTATAGCTATCATTTTGAATAATGTACTAAATAAAAGGATAGCTGGAATCTTATTGGTTGCTATAAGCAACCTCTCCACTTTTCAAACCTGCCAGAAACTTGCAGCTTGATACATTTACCCCCAAATAAAAAGAAGGTTAGCTGCTAAACCAGTGAGGAGCCAAACAATAGTGGCAGCATTGAGGATCTGTCAGAGTCCCCAAGCCTGTTTCACGTTCGAATATAAGAACGTTTGCTCGCCATATCTTGTATGAAATAGCTCTGCGCATGCGCTGAAACTGACCTTACACGCCATTGCATGCAATTCATATCTGAACGCAAATGACACAGCTGCCTACAACTTTAAGGGGAAGGGAAAGGGCGGACAACCATATCATTTGCACCATCTACAAGGCAGGTGTAAGTGCCAACTGATAGTGATTAACTGTCACAGCATAGTCTTTAATTTGGAAAAGTACACTAGGTAGCACAGAACATGTGTATGCAATTAAGATAGACCATAAAAATGCTTTACGCATAGGGAACATCTTGATTAATGCATTTCATGGGGGGGGGGGTGTCCTTTTTTTATACCAACTATATTTTTTATAATGATTATACTGTTAAGATTTGTTCTTTTATTTTATAATATCAGTTTATGTGTTCTGATGTAACCTTATATTGCACATATGCTTGTGCATATACTGTTAACATTCAGCACGTAACGTTTACGCAGAGCCCCAAATTCAAATCGAAAAGAATTTTGAGATTCGCTTAAACTTGAACACAGGTGGAAAAATGTTGGAGTTTTGTGCTCTTTCTTTTATCTGCAAGCTGCATTCGGACATGAATAAGTCCACCCCGTTTCTAGAGAGGGTAGAGTATTTAAACATACCCTATGGAGAGGGTTGCTGCTAGATAAAGTAAACCAATATTTAATGTGACCCAGAGAGCGGCAGAGAGGACACCAGAGAGGGTATTATAGCACAAGCAGTGAGTGAAAAGGCTGCAAGAGGACACTAGTGAGAGTGTCACCAATCAAGTCTGAGGGTGCACTGGACAGAGAGGCTGTCAGTGCCTGCGCAAATTTGAGTAAGTGTGAGAATTCCAGGAGGGGCAGAGACAATTGGCCCTATTCATTAAGGAAAGTAAACAAAAAAAGGAGGGGGGAGGTAACTTTGCAACTTGGCAAAACAATGTTGCATTGAATGGGGGAGGTAAGTTTAAAATTTGGGGACCGATCTATAGATGGGGAAAGGTATGTCCTAGATCAACTTTAAATTTCAGTGTAAAAAACAAAGTTATTATTTATGTGCTACATGAAAAAACAGACAGTATTTAACTTGTATGCAAAATAATAAACTAATTTGCACCCCTTACATTGTAACATGGTCTGTCTAGGAGCAAATTTACTGCTTTTTTTGCCTTACTTTCCTAAATGAATCAGGCCCAATGTGTTATAGCCCAATGTGTTGCCCCAGAGAAGGGATGAGCAGGGCTGAGAACACTAATGTCACGACTAGTATAGCATACCTGCTATCGTTGGCACTACTCGGAGAAAGGTGCGGAGTCTAACGTGCCCCTGGTGTTCACCAGGGACTTCCGCAAGGAGGTATGGACTTAGCTGCAGGAAACACGCAGGTCGCGGTCCTTCCACGAGTCAGATAGCGAAGTACGAGAGGAATGTCAGACAGGCCGGTTCGGCAACGGTGCGGGCAATGCAGGTACACAAGGAGAATCCGAAGGGGTAGTGAGTCAAGCCGGGTCGATAACGTTCTGACAGCGAGGTACAAAAGGGAGATCCAAAAGGGTAGTTAAGGCAATCCGGGTCACAAAGGTCACAGGCAAAAGGCAATAAACTGGAGGAAGGAAAAGGTCAGGAAACAGATAATCACAGGAACACTGGAACGCTGGAGGACAGGAAAGGACCTGAAACTCTGGCACAGGAGGTGGGGTCAGAGAGGCTTAAATAGTGCTGCTAGCCAATGCCCTCAGCACTAATAGTGCTGTCATAGCTCCAGCGCCGTAGCGCTTGTCATCCTTTAGCGCCGTAGCGCTATCTTCATGCAGCGTCCCGTTGTCTAGCAACGGGAACGCTTTCAGATCTGTAGCTGGCCGGCGGGGCGGAAGGGGAAGTGACGCCTAGCAACCAGATGCGCTATGCGGACGGGCGGGCGGCCGCCGAGCGGCGCCTGACAGTATGCCCTCCTCCTTCTCCCCTTGTTTGGAGGAATCTCTTGAGTAACTGAGGAGCATGAAGGTCCGGTTTATCCACCCACGATCTTTCTTCCGGACCAAATCCCTTCCAGTGCACAAGGAACTGTTGTCGCCCATAGCGAATGCGGACATCCAGAATCCGGCTGATCTCAAACTCTGTTCCAGAGGAGGTTTGAACTGGAGGAGGTCGAGATGGAGGTACAAAGAACCTGTTAAGCACCAATGGCCGGAGTAGGGACACATGAAAAGTATTATGACATCGTAAAGAAGCAGGTAGCTTTACACACACAGGATTAATAACTTGTGAGATGATGTAAGGACCAATAAAACGTGGAGCCATTTTCATAGATGGTACTTTGAGTTTTAAATCTTTAGTGGAAAGCCATACTTGATCCCCTACCTTCAATAGAGGAGTAGCTCTTCGGTGGCGATCTGCAAAGGTCTTATGGTGCTGTGATGCTTTTTTCAGAGCTGCTTTGGTTGTGGCCCAAATGAGAGAGAATTCTCGATAGAGTGAGTCCACCGCCGGAACTGAGGAGGAAGAATTTGGAAACGGATCTGGGATAATAGGATGCATCCCGGTCACAATAAAGAATGGAGAAAACCAGGTAGATTCATGGACATGGTGATTGTGTGAGAATTCTGCCCAGGGAAGGAATTGTGACCATCTGCTTTGATTATCAGAGGTAAAGCAACGAAGAAAAGTCTCTAAATCCTGGTTGATCCGCTCGGTCTGGCCATTGGTCTGGGGGTGATATCCCGATGAGAATTTTAACTCCGTACCCAGTTTTTTACAGAAGGCCCTCCAGAACCGGGAGATGAATTGCACTCCCCTGTCAGAGATAATTTCCTTAGGGCAACCATGAAGTCTGAAGATCTCCTTGATAAATGTGTCGGCTAAGTGACTGGCCGAAGGTAGACCTGAAAGAGGAATGAAGTGCACCATTTTAGAAAATCGGTCAATGACAACCCAGATGGTATTAAATCCAGAACTGCAGGGAAGGTCAGTAATAAAATCCATGGCTATACTCTCCCAGGGAGCATCAGGTGTAGGCAGGGGTTGGAGCAACCCAGCAGGGACCTTCCTGGAAGTTTTGTGTTGGGCACAAATGGTACTGTTAGGAACCCCTCCAGCCGGCACAACACAACCCGGAGTCTACTCTGCCAGTCAGGTGTTCACTGGAGCCCCTGATGGTGGGGACAGACTGGGCTGCAGACTGACAGAGGGTCGTGAAGTGTGTACCGGCTGGGGAGAACCCAGGCAAGAAGAGTCAGGTCCACGCAGAGGTCAAAAGGTCGGCAGCAGGTAACAGTAACAATGAACAAGCTGAGGTCAGAGGTCACCGGCAAAGTAGCAGAACGGGTAAACGAGCCAAGGATCAGGGTCACAGGAAACACAAGCGAAGTCAAATACGAAGCCAAGGGTCATACACGGGAAGTCAAAACGTAGATACAGGAACAGGAACTGGAACAAGCAGGTCAGCAGACTGGAGCACAGAAGCTATAACCGGCAATGAGGCAGCAGACCTCATTGCCTTAAATACAACCCACAACCAATCAGAACCTGCCCCTAGACAAGGCCACACTTGTAGGCTAATTGCCAGCACCTAGCAAGACCAATCAGGGCTTAGCCCTGAAATCCACACCTGCAGGCTAATGCCTGCTAATTCAGCCACAGGCTAAATCTGCCTGATTGTCCCTAGAGCGCATGCGCGCCTGGCTGCCAGGACACGGCACTGAGGAAGCGTCCGACCGTTGCCTTGGCAACGGTCGGGAGTTGGAAGGAAATGACGTCCCGGTCGTCATGGTGACGGCCGGGACGTTGGGACCGACAGGAAGCGAGCCGCGGCGGCTGTGAGTACCGCCGCGGCTCGTGACAGGTACATGCTGCAATAAAGTCCCGTATATCAGCACGTATGGTAGGCCACCAGAAACGACGACAGAGAAGGAATGTGGTCTTCTTTATGCCAGCGTGACCCGCGATACAGGACGAATGGGCCCAACGCAATACCTTGAGTCGTAATTGTGGTTCCACAAAAGATCGTCTTGTGGGCGGAGCATCCTTCACAGTATTGGTAATAGCAACAGGAACGCTTTCAGGTCTGTAGCTGGCCGACCGGGCGGAAGGAGAAGTGACGCGTCTGGTTGCTAGGCAACCAAATGCGCTATGCGGACGGGCGGGCGGCCGCCGAGCGGCGCCTGACAACTAACAAGTAAGTGTCAGAGCCAAAACATGTGAATAGTCACCCCTGAGACACTGCTGACAAAGAATGTATGTGTATTTAGGCACCATTTTAAATGTGACTGTTTTAGTAATATATCGATGTTAACTGTTTAAGTACTGTGCTGGAGGAGGCTGGAGCTGAACATATTTACTTTATTATTGCAACTGATTACAAATGTTCTGGAGTGAAGGACTGTAAATGAGGAGTTAGTTTTGAAGAGATGATCTGGCATCAGGCGGGGGCTGGCATATTTCAGCCCGGGGGGCGCACAGGCGTCCGCATCACATGACACGCGATGCGGTCGCCTGTGCGCTGACGCGGCCGCATCCCATGTCATGAGATGCGGCCACAGGTCAAAATCAGGTGATTTTGCATCCCAGGGGCGGGCAGCCGGCCTTCCCGCTGGCCCTAACAGCTCTGAAACTGAGCGGCCCGCCCGGGGGACCGATGCCCCTCTGCCCCCTGGGCCAGCCCGTCCATGTCTGGCATCCAAACTTACTGTAACAACTATTGCACCACACCATCAAGCAACACCACCTGTGTCCCCACAGACATTGTTGTGAAACCTGCATGCAGAGACTAATGCCCACTAATGCCCATACCAAAGAGCTAGACAGGGCAGCGTAATATGAAAGTGAGGAGGTGCATTAACCCACCTATGTACCGCACACAGTGACAGGCATGGTAAGAAAAATCTTGGCTCCTCGCATTCATGTGGATTTTAATTTGACACATATCACCTACCTCAATATTGTTGCAGATTAAGTACATTCGAAAGTGATGACAGCAATAATGAAAGGCTGATGAAATTCATGTTCTGATGAAATTCTGCAGAGGACAAATAGCAGCCACATGTTTTGCCTGTTATCATACCACTCCAATGGGCAAATTTATCAAGCTGAGAGCATTCCAGCAGGTTTGAAAAACCAATCAGATTCTAGCTATCATTTATTTAGTACATTCTACAAAATGATAGCTAGAATCTGATTGGTTGCTATAGGCAACATCTCCACTTTTCAAACCCGCCGGAAAAATCTCATCTTGATACATTTACTCGCAAGACTCGTATAACGAGTTTGTCGGGTCTAGAACCTCACCCCTGGAAATTTCAATCTGCTCGCACGCCTCAACTGCTTTAGATTCGAGACATGACAACCAACAGCTATAGATAACTAACATGAAAGTTAATGTAGGTTAACGAGGGGTGAGAGGGTTGTATTAGAATAAACATTGACTAGGCTATGGAGAATGATACTAAAAAATAAAGTGAAAAATTGATATGACAGTTTGAGATAAGCTACTGTGCAAGGTAAACAAATATCATTTCACGTATAGCTAAAAGACTTTTCATGAACATGTTCTCACACAAGTGGGAGTTTCTGGACTTCTGCATTTTATTTACAGCTCCCTGTATTAATGGGACAGGATCTACTTACATGTACTAGAGTTATGCCCCAGTTATTAGAGATATGACCCTTCATTTATTAACCAAAATAAAGAATCAAATTTTCTTCCATTAATCATTAATTTAGGAGCAAACATTCACCTGCATTGAAATGTGGATCATTTTCGAACACAACCACAGCTTCTTCTACAGCAGTCACTGCATTGCCTCCTTGTTTCAGGATATCATAACCTCGTAAAGCAGCTCTTTTAACTCCAGAGAGATAGCCGCTTTCTTTTTCCTTCCGAATCACTCCAGCACCACCATGGACAACAATAACTGGTTTCATCATTACTAGAGGCACAATGTAGAATATATATTTAGAATCACTGTACAGTTTAAGTTACTATCACCTTAACACTTATGTAGGACAGGAAAGTGTAGTCATAGGCAAAATGGCTGATTTAATAATAATTCACCAGTGGTGCAGGGTATGTCATCTTATTAATCCTTGGATGGGTCATGCCAACACTTGAATACTTTGCTTTCACAGCATTCATAAGTGCTGATTCCCTGCCATTACAGTGAAGGAAAAACACCTCCTAATGCAATGACTTGTATCATCCTCTTCTGAGCTGATTGGCTCTCACGAGCTAGAGGAGGAGCGTTTCCCCTGTACGGTGTTAACATGGCACAGACTATTTTACATTGCCGGCTTATTTGTGAACTAACAACAACGAGCGGATTCCATAGGGATCAATGCTCCCTTAGGCAAAAACTGAAAAAAACTTAGGCAAATGTCTATTGATTGAAATCTGTGTAACTAATCTATTAATGCGCAACATATTAAGCGCTTCATATACAATTATCAACATTAATAACATACGAAGTATCTTGTGTACCAGCACCGATAAATCTGCTGGGCTGTCTTGTTCTCATGCAGTGGCGGATCCAGGGGGGCCCCCCCTAGCAGGGACTTGCTGCCAACGGCTGCACAGTATGTGCAGGTCCGTTTGGCAGTGACAGTGTGCTGACCGGCTGCTAAGATTGTGTTTTAAACACAATCATACAATCATAGCAGCCAGGCAGCACACTGTCACTGCCGAGCGGCCCTGCACATACTGTGCAGCCGCCGGCAGCCTTTGATGGCAAAAAGGGGGCGGGGGCGGGGCCTAACCCCCCCCCCCCCTAAATCGCCCGGGGTATAGCAATTTTCTAGATCTGCCCCATTTCTCATGCCACTTCCTTCACAACAGCTGCTTTTCCTCCTCTAGGAAGATTTATTAAAAAAAACAACAAAAAACAAGAGAGGATGTGCCATTATAGTTATTTTAAATATCAAAATCAGATTAGAAGAGGAAAAATGATTTGAAAGAAAAAAAGAGATTGTAGAGGTGAGCGTCTGATTCAGGGGAAGACCAGTAACAATAGTATTGCAATAGTCAATGCGGGACATGTTTGCAGTGTCTTGAGTGAGATAAGTGCGTATTCTGGAAATATTTTTTTGATGGATGTAGCAGGATTTATATATATTTTGAATGTGGGGAACAAAGGATAGTTTTGAATGAAGTATCACAACTTGGCAGCAAGTTTGTGGGGTAGGATTTATTGTCATGTCAACAGAAATAGAAATGTCAGGTAGGTAACTTTTGTTGACTGGGAATACCACCAGCACTATTTTTGAAAGACTGACCTTGAGTTGGCGAGAGGACATCCAAGATGAAAGGGCAGAAATAGTCTTAGTAAGGAGGACCAACACAGATGGCGAGAGATCTGTAGAGGATAGAAAAGAAAATATAGAAAATTTGGGTATCATCCTACTTTTGTATGTGTGAAGCTATGTAATACATTGCTCTGAGTGTACCTAGAGAATGCATTGTAGAGGCAAAAAAGGGGTCCCATATAAAATACAAGATTAAACACGAAGACCATCTGCTCTAATCTGGTGCAAAATGCAAGTCATGTTATGAAATAGAAATGGAACACTGTTAAAAGCGTGCTCTCTCCATTCCCCCCCCCCCCCCCCACTTAAAAAAACTCTCTGCAAAAAAAAAGTCTCGCTTCTGAATTGCTCCATATAATTAGGTGCACCAATGTGCCTACTCTGTACTTAGCAATGTACTCTGACTGAGCAAATGCAGTCATCTAGCTTTTCAGACATATGCTCCACCATGAAAATGTAGGCAGTCTTGTGCAAATTGAGGGTCAAAAGAGGCTTTGCACTAAGGAACCACCACTCTGTTTCATAAATGCCCTTGTATATATGCACTGAGCTATTCTACTTACCTGTATTAAAACATGCATTGCCTTCAGATCATAAGGTAAAACTGCATTCTTAGTAAGCACTATACCAGAGCCCAGAAAGATTATAAAAGTTTACAATTCTGTCATTCAATCCAAATGTTTTATTTCATGTAAAGAAGAAGTGCACATTGATGTTATACTGAGAAACACAAATAGCACAAACATAGGAAGAGAGAGCAAAAACCTAAAGTGGTATGTGAGGAAGTGCAGGGAACCGCCAAAAACTCATCATTATATAATCTTCTATTGAAAACTATTTCATTTTTTAAGCAAACTTTCTTTATTAAAAAAGTTACAAACAAGTAAAAAGGTAGTAGATTGCAGCCCTTGAAGGGGACCCCCTTCTCCTGCCTCTGTTCATCTGCGGGGGAGAGGCTGTAGATTCCTGCGTAACCTGAGGGGTTGAGCTTCACTAAGAAATCTCCTCTGGCTTACCTGTGTTCATCGACATCTCGCTGACGTGAGTGCTTCTTGTGATAACCCAGACTGAATACAAATGGTATATATATTTGTGTGTATATATAAATAAATGGTGATGATAATGATGATGATGATGATGATGATGATGATGATGATGAACACACTTGTACCCATACATGCCAACTCCCGGGAGAGGGGGCACGACTGGAGGGTGGGAGGGGGCAGGGCGGGGCCAATCGCTTCATTTTGGTCCCGCCCCCTGCAAAACCGTAATTCACGTTGTGGGGGGAGGGGCCAAAATGAGGCGATTGGCCTCGCCTCGCCCCCTCCCTCCAAAATGGCGTGAATCACAGAGAATCGCGTCAAATTACGCGATTCTCGGTGAAATCCAGGATGCGGGAGAAATGCCAGCTCGCCCGGGAGACTGACCCGAGAGTTGGCAAGTATGCTTGTACCTATCTGATAGCCGACTGAATTTCTAACTGTGGCTCTGCTGCCATCTAGTGGCCGATTTGTGATATGACACCTTCTGATCACTGCTACAGCCATATAATCCATATATTTGACAGCATCCTCTCTACTGCTTTTATTCCGGATTTCTATGGAGCGAAGCGCAGTTCTGATCTGACGTGACCCGCAATATGGACTAAACTGTGATGTCCTGCATGGCCCGCGGGCCAGGGTCCTAAGCTGAAGTCCAAAAAGCGATAGGCTCTCTTAAAGCTGAGATGCATGACATCGGGGATAGGATGGATCACCTAGAAACCAAAATGGACAAAGTCGTCACCTCCCATCGAGACACAGCGGCAGATGTTCACCGCCTCCAACAGGATATGGCTCGCCTGCAGGAACAGCAAGAAGACGAGGAAAACAGGGCTTGGCGCAATAATTTGTGCATCAGAGGCATCCCTGAGAAAGTAGACCAACCTCTCCTTGGCCAAAATACCTGAAAAGACTCTTTGCGCATATAACTCCTGCTACCCCAGAAGACCATCTTCTCCTGGACAGAGCACATAGAGCTCTACGCCCTCAGGAACTTTCTCAGCCTCGGGATGTCATCCTTAGATGTCATTATTACACTACTAAGGAGGTGATCTTGCGGGAATCTCGGAAATCTGACGCAATCTCATTCGATAATGCTTCCCTGCAAATCTATCAGGACATTGTCCTGATCACCCTCCTCAAGAGGCGTGCATTAAAACCAGTGACAGCGATCCTCAGAGATAACACCCAATACCGATGGGCATTTCCGTTTCGTATCCTCCTCTGGCACAATAACAAGCTCCACTCGGTCCGGACAATGGCGGACGCTGTCCATCTTCTTGAGACATTAGGACTTCCTGCGCTATCCTCCCTCACTAACCCTGCGACACAAGGCTCAGATCCTGACTCCCTGGTCTCACCCTCCCCACCAAGGAAGCTCCCAACTACTGAGTGGACGATAGTGACAAGAACCGCCAAGCCTCCGGCCTCTGTTCCACCGCCTTGATACGTCCTTATTGTGTTTTTCTCACTAGAAGTCATCTTGTTCACTGTCCCTTCTCTCTACACGACGGACCATGGGTTTTCAGTCCTTCTCATGTAGATTTGAAGGAGTGCTGTACCCTAAAAACAGATTGTTGGTTTTATTTTGTTTCTCACCGATTCTCTGTATTTTTGCTGTTATTTGTTGTTGTTTTTTTTTACTGTTCTAGAATTTGAAGTTCTGCCCTATTCTTTGCTGTTTTACTGGATTTCCAGACCAAAATAACAGTTATTTCTTACCCCTCACAACATTCCCCCTCCACATACCTCTTTTTTTTTAGCTTCTCTGACCCTGGCGTGGGGATAGTGTGGCCGTCCACCTCTTCCAGTTGGGACCACAGGACTTTTATCTGTATCCCTGACCACATCCCCGTAATAGGGTAACTGCCCTTGCCCGGCCTTTCCCTGGCACACACATCCCCCTATTTTTCCTGGCTGGCATCATGGTCCAGATGTGCTCACACACACTGGTCCAGTCCACTTCCCTACCACCCCTTTTTTTCCTTGTCCCTCCCTTTCCTTTTTTCCTACCCTCAGGCATTTTTTTTTTATTTGTACTTACTACTGCAATGTATCTGGTTTGTTCTTTCCTAGCTCGTCTGACTCTCGCTGGGGACGTGAGGTGGCCCATTCTTTTCCTAAGTGATGACTTTTAGGATTTTCTCCCTGAACGTCAAAAGGTTTGAACAGCCCACAAAAACGCACAACACTCTACCTCACACTTAAACAACACAAGGCAGAAGTTTTTCTTCAGGAAACACACTTTATTCGTCACTCCCACCCAGAATTGAGGTCCAGACTATATTCCTTTACTTTCCATGCTTGCGATCCTAGACAGAAAAAACGGCATAGCAACTCTTTTTGCTTCTCATGTAACATTTGAGATGTTGACGTCCCACTCCAATCCGGACGACCGCTTTCTGACCCTAGTGGGAAAACTCAACAATACCTTGTGTACTTTAGTTAATTTGTACGCCCCGAACCAAAACAAATGCTAATTTTTTTGCTTCCTTAGACTCCCTGCTCTCCCAGGTCCGCCAGGGAGAAGTAATTATGGTTGGGGACTTTAATGCTGTAATAGATAACACTGTTGATAGATCTTCTATCGTGACTGCCCCTGCCGGCAGCTCGGAGTCCCGTAAATCCAAAGCCTTGGCATCCCTCCTCTCTCACCATCTTCTCTTTGACTCCTGGAGAATTAGAGAACCCTCCTCCCGAGACTATACGTTCTATTCTTCGGTTCACGGATCTTATTTGCGAATAGATATGATCCTCTTTAGCCACAATCTGTCCCTAAAACGTCGGCCAGCTCGCATACACCCAATGGTCTGGTCTGACCACTCCCTCATATCTGCTGACCTCGCTGATATAGTCTTCTGCCCCCGCCCCGCTACGTGGCACCTCAACAACACCATCCTGCATGACCCACAACTCACCCTTGATTTGCGGACACTTCCAGACATGCTCCCCGCGACCCTCTGGGAAGCCCATAAGGCGGTAATACAGGGTCATTTGATTAGCATGGCTTCACGCCATAGGAAATTAACAATTTTTAAGAGCACGTCATTAGCTATCCAACTTCAGACCCTGGAGCGACAACATAAACTCTCCCCAGATGAAGCTACTTTGAACAAACTTCTAACTTCTAAAAGTACACTCTGATTTGAATATCCTCCTCTCAGAATCCACAGCTGCGGCCCTGAAACAGATGAAGCAAACGTTTTACAAGAAGAGAGACAAAGCAGACAGGATCTTGGCCACCCGTTTCAGGGCTTAAACTTCCCAAAATAATGTTATGACCCTGAAATCAGCTTCAGGCTCCCCCATACACAGCCCTGATCAAATAGGACCAGAGTTTCAGAAGTTTTATTTTGCCATATATAATTTAGATAGCTCGAACCCTGGAAGTACCTCTCCAGCTGAAACCATAAAGACTTTTCTAAAACAAGTGAACCTCCCCACTCTCTCCTACTATTCGGCCCAACAATGAAATGAAGAAATCTTGTCAGAGGAAATACTGGCCGTTATTAAAGCACAAAAGGCATATAAGGCCCCGGGCCCAGATGGCTTCACCGCAGCCTATTCTAAAAAATTCTCACAGAGCCCAGTCCCCCAGCCCTGCACGCTGTTCAATGCTATCTTGCAAGGAGCTGCATTCCCTAAATCGATGTTGGAAGCACGTACATCATATTATACATAAATTATACATAAATATAATTATATATTATACATTATACATAAAGAGGGGAAGGACTCTAGTGACTGTGCAATCTACCGCCCTATCTCCCTCCTTAATGTAGATGTTAAGATCTATGCAAAATTATTAGTCACCTGTTTGAATAGTCCTTCCGGGTCTGATCCATTATGATCAGGTGGGATTTATCCCAGGTCGCCAAGCCAGAGATAATACCCGTCGCGCAATAGATATAATTCAAACAATTAACCAGAGGCGAATCCCAGCCTTGTTGCTCTCTTTGGATGCCGAGAAGGCATTTGATCGGATTTCGTGGGACTTCATTTTTCATGCTGTGAAAACGTATGGCTTCTCGGCTGAATTCCTGACGGGACTATCTGCTCTTTATAACTCTCCCACAATTAGGGTATTGGGTAATGGCTCACTTTCTGATCCTATCTCCCTTTCCAATGGGACGAGACAAGGATGCCCCCTATCTCCTTTAATTTTTGCATTGGTTATAAAGCCCTTGGCAGCAATGATTAGGCAATCAGCTTTGATAACGGGTGTGGAGGTGGAACCCCAGGAATTCAAAGTCTCCCTTTTTGCAGACGATATACTTCTTTCTCTCACAAACCCCCGAGACTCTTTATCCGCCCTATACAGGCTCATTGATGAGTATGGTCTTCTCTCAGGCTATAAAATTAATTTTGCTAAATCTAAGGCCATGCTCCTGCACGCTCCCCCTCCCCTCCGTGCCACCCTACAGGCTAAGTTTGCTTTACGCTGGCAGGCAAACAAGATCAAGTATCTTGGGGTTTATATCACCTCTTCCTATGACCGATTATATCAAGAGAATTTTCCTCCCCTTTTATTTTAAATCAAAAAAGACCTAGAAGTATGGAGGAGCTATATTATATCGTGGCTGGGGAGGATCATTGCTGATAATATGAACCCAATTCCTAAACTTCTCTACCTCTTCCAGACTCTACCGGTGAAGGTCCCGGATCTTGTGTTTCGGGACTTATATTTTCTTTCTTCAAATTTGTCTGGCATGGCAAGCCCCCTAGAATCTCAGTAGCAGTACTTAAACAGCCTAGGGTTCGGGGAGAAAGAGGCTTTCCAGATGTTAAACACTATTACTTGGCAGCCCATCTGACCCAGGGTGTTTTTACTTATGTCCCATACCAGACTTGAAATCCCACTTTATGGGAGTCCCTTCCTTGTCATCCCTATGGGGCCTCTACAGACTGGGCAGGCCACAGGGGGTCTCTTTACTCCAATTGCTCAAATTCTGTTTGTCCTCATGGGACTCGTGCCAGCTCAAGCACAAATTATCCTCCCTTAGTTCCCCTCTAACTCCCCTCTAATGCAACCCGCATTTCGCCCCAGGTGGCCAGTCACAGCAATTTAAACTCTGGAAATGTGCAGAGATGTGTGGTCTCGGACCTGGTTGTTAATGGAACTTGGGCCTCTATCTCGGATCTTCATTATAAGTTTGAATTGTTTTGCCTGCTTTTCTTTCAGTACTTCCAAGTCTGGCATTTCGCTATGTCCTTGCCCGCCTCTGACACTCTTAGGCCCCTCACTCCCTTTGAGTACATGTGTTTGCATTTCCCACTCATCAAAGGGATGGGGTCGAGGATTTATAATTGGCTAATAGATATAACCTTTGAAGCTCCATGGTTCCACAAACGGGAATGGGAGATCTGGGACCCCCTCTGCATGAGTCTTGTTGGGAGGAGGTCAGAGAGGGGATTGCCTAGAGCTCAATATCCACACTTATTAAAGAAACTGCATACACACTGTACTATGGTGGTATTATACCCCTGATAGGTTGTCTATAATGTTTCCCACTGCTAGTCCGAGCTGGTGGGAATGTGACCAGAGAGGCAAGATGCTACATATATGGTGGACCTGTCCCCGTATAATCCCTTATTGGAACATGGTCCTTGCACTTATTAACTCCATATCTGAACAACAGATCTCTAAGGATCCCTGGTTGTACCCTCTCTCTCGCCCATTCCCTGATGAGAGCGCCCCTTCCAACAAGCTGATCTCCCACATACTGGCTGCTGCCAAATCTCTAATAGCTAAACACTTGAAAGATCCTAACCCTCCCTCTATGCAGGCCTTATGGAACTACATCTGGCATATTGCAAGCATGGAGAGTATAACAAGCTACATTCACCATAAATCTAACAACTTGGACAAGGTTTAGGCCTTGTGGTATTTTCATGAAAGCCGTAGCTGTTTACTCCCTTTGGTTCTCTCACCATCTAATGTTACTTAGACTCTGGGCCATCTCCGGATCCTCCATGTTGGTCGTCGTGCGCCATGGGTAAGAGATCCAAATATCTTATCGCCTACATTTTTATTTTTTATTCATTTCATAGGTCGTTAATCTCTAGATATGTTGCTTATAATCTCCTTTGTAGATCGGTATGGCGATATACATGCCAGAACTTCCCAACCACTCCCCCCCCCCGTTCCCTCCTTAACCCACCCCGTTCCCTGTTTCTTTCATATCCATCCCTTCTACTATAAAAATGTAAAATAGGAGTAGACATCTTGTTGTCTTAAACCAGTCTGTTTTTATTTGTTGTTTGCTATTTCCCATGAGGTTTCCTCTTGTAACAAATAAAGAGTTAAAAAAAAACAAGCAAAAAGGTTGCAAGTAAAACAACAGTTGATGCAATGTTTACATTTTTTTCAAATATACCACATGGCCAAAAGTATGGACACCAGAACATCACATCCATATGTGCTTGTTAAACATCTAATTCCAAAACCATGGGCATTAACATGGAGTTGGTTCCCCTTTGCTTGAACACAGCCTTCACTCTTCTGGGAAGGCTTTCCACTAGATTTTGAAACATGGCTGCGAAGATTCGCCTCCATTACACCACAACAGTATTAGGGAGGTTGGGCACGGATATTGAGCAATAAGGCCTGGACCGCAGTCATTATTCCAATTCATAACAAAAGGTGTTCTATGAGGTTGAGGGCTTGACGAAGTCGTATAATTGGATGAACGAAAGTATATTAGTTAATATTGTTTTACCGTGCGATTGCGATCAGTATGCCACGTAACACGTGGCATGGTGTGATCACACAGTGAAATACGCACGCACACACTCGCACTCTCACATTTAGTTATTTATATATTTCATATTTATATTGGTTCCTTTCCACAGCGATTTATGAGCAGATGGTATTTAGGTTATATATATATATATATATATTTATTTTATATGATTATATGTATACTTTAGTAATATTTGAGGTCCAGGTTGCAGGAACTATGTCATGTTTAGTATCATTTTAATCCCCTATTCATCAGCAGTTGTTTGGTTCATTCCCCAAAGAGATCGCACAATGCATACTCTAGTTAGCGATGTTAGGGAATAAATGTTTAAAGGGATACAGACTGTAAAATGCTAATAGACTAGTTGAAACTGGATTCTTGGCGGGAAAGTCGGAGCACATCCACTGGAGAGATGACCCCTACCTTTGGATATTTTGGTTTGAACTGGTCTATGACCTGCAGCACACTGGACCTTCCTGAAACCTGGACCAATAGAAGCAAGCCACATCTTTTCTATTGTTTTCTCTGTAACACTGAGTGTATATAATATAGCTTTGCTGGCACTGGCTTCAGTCATTCTCTGACCACAGTATTCTGGAGTGAAGTACTGTAGCTGGTACCAGTGGAGCGCAGCGAGCGCGGTATGTATATAACTTTGCTATTGGCTGTACTGTATTTTATTTATGTTTTAAACTTGAATCTAGGGACAAGAAAGAAAACTGTTTCTTTTTATTGTCATTTTAAAAGGTATTGCATTGCATAACATATATGTACTTCCTGCATTGAGTATGTGTACTTCCGGTGATGTTGCCACGTGTTTAAACAGTCGTTTGTATAGTTTGGTATATGTATAGTATAATGACTTGTTAAAGCCTCTGAAACGATATTACTATTGTTGAGAAGTTTTCTGCGCAGAAAAGGTGTATGTTATGTGATGTTGTGACGTAAATACACTGTTTTATTGTTGAATGGTCTCAGTTGCTGTCTGACGAGGCAGGTTGCCCAACTGAAGGACGGTATACGGGGCAGGTATTCCAAGAGCAAAAACAAGGGAGATTTTCGCACGCACGCCCAATAGTAATCGCAGTGTTTACTGATAACTAATATCTTTAAGCGGTGCGATCGAACCGCATGGTAAGGCCGTGATTGTGACTTGGGAGAGCAGCGGGGAGGACTTATATTGGCAAGGCTTGTTGATAAATTCAATTGAGTGCTACCAGTGATAATAAACTCAACAGATGTGTGAAAGAGACAGGGTATTGCGGTATTCCTGTGGTTCACGGTGATATTTCTGTGTTAGGAAGTCCCCGTTTAGTACGAGAGGAAGCGAGTGGACGCGGCTTGAGCAAATACGTCCACACCCGTTAAAGATCTCTAGTGGTAGATTGTGGGTGGCAGAGTGTTGAAAGTAGTGGCTGGATAGATAGGATATTGCGGTATTCCTGGGGCTTGATATTGTTCGACATGGGTTCTAAGCATACGTTAGAGATGGTCGATGTACTGCCTATGGAAGGGACTATTGGTTCAGCAAGATTTCTTATGTGTAAGAAATATGGTGCATACGCAACGGCGTATTGCGACACATGGGTCAAGATGACCAAGGATTGTGTTAGACCTTTCCCAACAATAGGTAATTTCGATTCAGAGGTGGTGAATAATGTTAGTGATAAAGTACGGTTGATTGAATTAACAAAATCAAGAATTGAATCTAGGGACTGTTTAAAACTGTGGAAACAGGAAGGTAACAACACGTGGCAGGGTACATGCGTACCGGAAGTATGCGTACCGGAAATAAGCTTTCCGGAAGTGTGCTTTGCAAAGCGTGGATAACTGAGCGCAAGCGCGCCTCCGACAAATGCGGTCAGGGCGGTAAGTACAGCCGATTCCAAAAATGTAAAAACTGTAACCAGTAACTTGTAAGTCATGTTAAGAGTAATTTTCAGAACAAGGAAATGTACTCACCGTCAGTTCAGCCATTGCCCATGCTGGTAATGTGAAAGCGGCACCACACGGACAGGGAAAAAAAACGGTCCCACCAGCAGGGGCAGTGGCTGAAAGTGGCGAGAATAATGTAAAGGTTAACAAAGGGGGAGACATCCATTATACTGCAACAGGAATTCCAGCAACTAGTTCAGAATATAGTGATTTGGTAGGCTTACATCCTGTTCGCACAACAGCAGTTCCCAATGGGAAGGCGGACAAAGATAGTGAAGTTCCTTTAAAACATGTAGCAAAGCATGATCCATGGACTAGGTCTGAAATGTTTTCAATCATGTCTGATTTCCCTGATCCTAGAAAAGATTTGGCCAAGTGTCAGAAGTTTATTAGATATTATGGTAATGTGTACGAGCCAACTAATAACGATTGGCGAGTATTGTTGAAGGCATGTCTTCATCTCAATACTGATATACAAAAGTTTATTAAGGATTGTATGTTGGAGGAGGATAGATCCTCAATAGAGGGCGATAACCATGAAATTATTAACCGCATAATTTCTCAGTTGGCCTTATACTTTCCTGTGGTAGTGGACTGGAGTAAAAATTTCACTATCAAACAACAGGATAGTGAAAATGCAGTAGACTATTTTTCCAGGGCTCTGATAGCGATGGCCAAATACACTGGGGTATCAGACATAAAATATAATGTACACTACAGAGAGGTTGCTGTTTCAGTCTTAATGGATGGCCTCAGGGAAAATTTGAAAAGCAGGGTGCAAACTTCATTACCACACTGGAAAGGAATCACTGTAAATGTTCTCAGGGAGTCAGCTATAGGACACGATAGGAAAATAAATAAATAAAAAAGAGACACTAAGTGATAGGGTAATGATGGCGAGTATCCAAGCACTAGAGGGACGGCACACACGACCACAGTATAACAACACTTGGTTTAAGGAACAGAAACAACATGAGTTGAGGAAGTGTTTTAGATGCAATAAAACAGGACACCAAGCAAGGGACTGTAAAATGACAAGAGTGGAAGCAAAGAGACTTGGGCCACCTAAGAGGGGATCACATAGACACCCACAAAGAAGGCATACACAAGTCTCAGAGGTTTCACAACCGTTGCCTGCACACCTCATAGCAACAAATACTTTGAGGGAGAACTATAGCCAACTCAAGAAGTCAGGTCATACCTGTAGTCCTACAACCAGGCAGGGTAAATGTTAAACTATGGTAAGTATCAGTGTGCAGGTTTAGAAAGAAACTGATTTAAGAGTATATTTTGTTGTTAGTGCTTGTTTGTTTTATGCTGCCTTGTGTTTGTTTTCCTGATTGCTGGCCGATGGTAAGGAATGAAAATATTTGTTTCCTTCGTTGTTTAAAAATAACTATCTTGTCTTTTCTTTCTCACAGCTAAGGGTAAACAAAAGAAATATAGACTTAGTGATTATAGGGTGGGATGGAGAAGTGAAAAAAAAAATTCTCTTGAAAGACTAATTAACAATGGATAATTGGAACACTTTGTTTTAGGCTGCAGTGGCTCATGATAATTTGTTTGGCTGAGAGTTATTATTCAAAAATGTATATACCGTATTATTCGCTCCATAAGACGCACTTTTTCCCCCAAAAAAAGTGGGGGAAAAAGTGTGTGCGTCTTATGGAGCAAAGGAGAGCAGGCAAACTTACAGTTTGGTGTAACAGGTGTAGCGGGTCCAGCGGGTGTAGCAGGTGTAGCGGGTCCAGCGGCTGTAGCGGGTCCAGCGGAAGTAGCAGGTCCAGCGGGAGTAGCAGGTGTAGCGGGTCCAGCGGGTGTAGCAGGTGTAGCGGGTCCAGCGTGTGGAGCGGGTCCAGCGTGTGGAGCGGGTCTAGCGGGTCCAGTGTGTGGAGCGGGTCCAGCGTGTGTAGCGGGCTGATGCAGATGTCCGGAGAGAAAGTGCCAGTGGTTGTTCTGAGGATCCTCCTGATCCATCTGTCCCCCCGCCCATCAGTGGGAGCCCAGCTATCACATGGGACATGCACCACATGACAGGTGCCGTCCCATGTGAGAAGTGCTGAAGACATCGCGCGGAAGGAATAAGGTAAGTTATAGGAGGCTGGGAGTCCTGGAGGCTACAGTGTGGTTGCTAAAGGCGGCAAATGAGCAAAAGAAACCAGCAGACACAAGTGTTGACACTGACAAGAACAGGTAGGAGAAAGCAGGACAGTCTGCCAACTGTCCTGAATCTGGTGGAACAGTCCTGAATTTAGGTGACTGTTTAGCTCAGGACAGTTGGGAGGTATGTCCCGCTTCACTGTGTACTGCTTGTGAAGGCAGAACTGTGTGCACCTAACAGTAATGCAGAAGCACCTTGGCGTGGCGGATGGCTTAAACATACATTTGCAAATGTGTGCAACAAACACTTTTGCATTTTTATCTACAGTAGAAATGGCAGATCTGTTGCTGGCTATAGCAGTGTGCTGGGGGAAAAAATGTTGTGTGTATGTTACTTGCAGGATAACCCCACCCTTTCAAGCACCTGTTATGGCCTATAAATTGATTTGAGCAGCTTCCACTTTTGTATGCACACAGTATTGCCTGTGTATTTGTCTAAAATGATAATTTTAATATGGCTGATTGTTGTTGTCATTGATTTACCGTAAGACAATGCTCAGTGCAGGTTAGTGCAGGTTATTGGTCAGCGATAATGCGCAGGCCAGCGGAAAGTGACAACGCAAATGGTTAGTGCTCAATGGTAAACATTGTAGAAATGATGCTGACAGTTCCTTCATGTCTTGCAGAAAAATACTACAGTACTTCATTCTACCAGTGCAAGGATGATAAAGCAGAAAAGGCTAGCATATAAAATTCCTTTTAAACTAGAGGTAGTAAAATATGCTAAGGAGCATGGAAACAGAGCAGCGGAGAGACATTTTGGGCCTCCTCCAACTGAAAAAATGATTAGAGAGTGGAGGAAACAGGAAGATCAGCTGCAAAAAGTAGATAAAAGTAAGCACACTTTCCGTGGGCATGCTGCAAAGTGGCCACAGTTGGAGGTGGACCTGAAAGAATGGATCATACGTCACCGGAATAATGGCTTCTGCGTCTCGACAAAAATTATCATATTTGAAGCGAAACGCATTTCTATAGAGAAAGGCATTCAGGATTTTACAGGATCACCATCATGGTGCTACAGATTTATGAAGCGATATGGTCTTGCTATGCGGACCAAAACTAGAATTGCGCAAAAAATGCCAAAAGAATATGAATCTAAAATTCTGTCCTTTCATAAATTTGTTATTGATGCTAGAAAGAAAAATGGCTTTGAAATTGGCCAGATTGGGAATATGGATGAAGTCCCACTAACCTTTGATGTGCCATCTAATAGGACTGTAGATCTGAGGGGTGCCAAAACCATCACTGTGAAAACTTCAGGGCATGAGAAGACCCATTACACATGTGTGTTGTCCTGCTGTGCCGATAGAACCAAATTGCCAGCCATGTTGATTTTCAAAAGGAAAACATTTCCAAAAGAAGTGATTCCGCGAGGAGTTGTTGTACATGTACATGAGAAAGGATGAATGGATGAAAAGAGAATGAGAATATGGGTTGAAAAGGTGTGGTCCAAACGTCCTGGAGGACTTCTGAAAAAACCTGCCTTATTAGTGCTTGACCAGTTTAGAGCACATATTAGCGAACCAACGAAAAAGTGCTTCAAAGAAGTGAAGACTCATCTAGCTGTAATTCCCGGAGGTCTTACCAGCCAGTTGCAACCTCTTGATGTTTCCATCAACAAGCCATTTAAGGTCTTAATGAGAGAAGAGTGGAACAAATGGATGGCTGCTGGTAATCATGATCTGACATCTACTGGACGAATGAAGAGGCCCACCATCACTCAAGTTTGTGAATGGGTGAAAACATCATGGGACTCAGTGAAGGAGGAGATCATTGTACAGTCATTCAAAAAATGTGGCATTAGCAATGCCTTAGATGGAAGCGAAGACGGTATCTTATATGAAGACAGCGAAGAAAGTGATGTCAGTGATTGTGAGCAAATGAGCTTCCTAAATTCTGACTCTAGCGATGATGAGTTCTTGGGGTTTCCATAAAACTATAGTACTTAAACCTTTAAATCTCTCCATTTGTTAATGACAGTGATAATGGTTCTTAATGCCACTGTTGACTGCTGTTCACTTTACATGGTTCAAATGTTATTCTGTTACAGTTTATTAAATATTTTATTACACTATTTGGTTCAGAATACTTTTTTTCCTGTTTTCCTCCTCTAAAAACTAGGTGCGTCTTATAGTCAGGTGCGTCTTATGGAGCGAAAAATACGGTACATACTTTGCTCTAAATGTCGTTTTATGTATTTCAGATAGAAACACACATGAGATACTAAGTATGAGTCACCAAGAGTTAACTTTTCACTTCTCTATTATAAGCTAGGAAGTTTGTCACAAAGGTATATAGTTATGGTGATACAGAGTTCCATATGAGCTAATGATGGACGACATTGGATTGCACGGTTGACGTAAGACCCCCTAGTTAAGTATGGGGAGGGGGTCATAGTTTAGCGAATAGCTAAGGGGATTAGTGGAATAAATACAGCCATTTTCCCATAGTGTCCAAACCAACTGTCATGTTTACTGTAAAATCTCCCTTTCTGCCTTTTTGTTTGTTTTCAAATCCGTGTATTCAAAACCTTGTAGGTCTTATTATTCGTTGCTCTCCTATTCTTCAGTCTTTTCATCCCTGTTACTATATCTCTTCTCTTGTATAGAGATACAAAAAGACGTAGACACCATCTCATTCATGGAGCTAAATGTTTGTGACATCAGACGGACTCAGGGATACACACACTAGATTGACACAAGTCACAGAAGCAGCTAGGGGTTTGTTTTATGTGTATAGAAACTGCTGATTTTAAGCAGAAAGGTTTTGCTGTGGGAATATGATTCATGTTTTATAGATTGCATATCTGCCTTTTTTGTCTCCTGTGCAAAGTGTGTCTTTATATATATGCACAACAGGTAGAGACAGGAGATTGCTGGAGGTTAGACATACATATATGCATCTCTGTGTAGAACATTGGAGTAGGATTTTTGCCACAAGACATGACATAATGTGAAACCCTAGAAAATGTAAAATGTTCATGTTTTATAGTTTTTTTTCACTGTTAGACAGACATGCACTGGATACTGTTATATTTGAAGAAGGTGTTATAAAGATAGACCCCTTTGCCCTTCTCCCTTACCCAAGTAGCTGAACGTGTGGGATTGAAGATGGCATGTGAGTTGGCAGAGGGGAAAATCGATTGGTATACATTGGTCTTCAGCATTTTTACTAGTCTAGAGGGCGAAGTTTAGGTGACTAAAAAACTGTTATAACAATGCCAGCACATCAGTATTACATTACATAGAGGATTTGATATAGTGACACAGTTACCAACTAAAGTAGCTGCTAGTAAAGTCCACACTTACACACACGACTGTACATGGCTGTCCCACCAGGGCGAACATAGCTGTCAAATAGACAGCAGGGTTTTATGTGACAGCTGACAAATCTGTTTCATTTTGTTTTTCGTTGTATTGTTTTAAACTGTGTACACACACACATATTAGTTAATGTATGATTATTTGTGTTACCTGAAGAATTTCTCCAGGTGAAACAAATCCACGTCATCCAATTACCACCTTGCAGGATCCTCAAGTATACACGGGTGTACCGACGAAATATATCTGGGTAAAGGTGTATTGAAATTTTTCTAATATATTACTGTGTCATACTCAAAGCTTTTGTTATTTAATGTGATAGCCCTAGAGTTATAAAAGGTGATAGGGGTATTCAGGTTATTGATAATAAATGTATAAGCAGTGATAACAAATTACATACTTTTTTTATTAGCCACAAACCAGTGTGAAAATAAAGTAACGGTACTAGCTAAAACTAATTGAATGGAATGAGTGTTGAAAATTGAATGAAGTGGCTGGTAGCTTTGGCCACTAGTCCACCCCACTATCAAGATCACTCCTAAAGCTGCCTCCTAACCTGTTGTCTTTTGAAATGTTTTTGACTTTTCTTGTGATGTGTTTGTAACTGAGAGACTAGTCTAGACCTTGAGAGGAAAGGTAAAAAGTGAGACAGCAACCAAGAACGTTCAAAACACTGTCTCCTGAGGTGTTACACTGTCAGGATGTTGGACCGGGAGAGTAAGTTGTGGAACAGTAATTTCCTAGGTTATTTGACAGACAGGTACCAAGTGTAGGCTACCAGCATCACGACCTCAAGGGTAGCAGAGACACACTGGTATCCATTCCACCCACTGCAGAGGAGCCAACACCCAGAGAAGGTTCCAACTACACTCATGAATCTGTTCTGAGAGGCCCCGAATGCAGTTAGCAACACCTGAGCCAAAGACTAAGACAGTTGTCCAGCATGAAGTGGTAGTTTTTCCTGTTCTGTGTTTCTCTCATCTCATCCTTTTTCAGGACAGTCAATTCTTTTAATGGTAAACAGTTGACAGAGGCTGGTTCAGGTAGTGATATTGAGAAATTGGGGATGAAGGAGAAGTTGGTAGCACAATTGTTCCAGCCAATTACTCTATTCAATTCAGGGGTAAAGGAAAATTTGGAGCTTAGAGAAAGTCCGAGGGGCTATTGTCAGAGTAGTATTACGTCTGTAAGTGTGTTGACGCCATAGTTGAAGAGCGGTACATCCAGCGATGCCAATCCAGTAATATTCGGATTTGAGAAGGCATCCTTGAAAATGATTATCATTCTTTAGTGGGTAGGGTTTTAGACCAAACTAAGTGCTGGATGTGCTCTCACATGCCTCAGAAACTATATTGAGCAGGACTACTTCTCTTTCCACTAAATATTCCTGAGGTACCCAAATTATGGGTGGGAGGTCACTAGGGGAAATGTACGACAGCTAGGTCCCTTAGTCTGGAGTCTCCCAATATTTGGCAAGCCGATCACTGTTTCACGTACAAAGAAACTTCAGTATTGGGAGACTGGGAAAAATTAACAGACAATAGCCCGCCCCACAAGTGTTGATGAAAAGAACGGATGACATTATTAGAGCATATATTAAGGAGATCATATATGACATTGTTGATAGACATAGGAGGAGGTTATTGATGAACATGTACTATTTAAATGTTGTCTGAGCTTAAAGACATGCATTGGACGGATGAACCTGTTAGACATGAACTGTAGTAGAATATTCTATATTGTTGATACATGTACTATCGTATCCTGTACCGTTCCATATAATGCCTTACATGTCTTATTGCACCCTTGAAGGGCATACAAAAGTTTATCTCCAAGCTCCAGAGGTATACGGTCTATAGTAAAAGAAAAAAAAATGTTTCTAGGATTAAGACTCTCTCTCTTATGGTAACCTGTCTGGGATCTACAGACAGCGTAGACTTACATTACAAAGCAATCAAACGTGATACTGAGATCCTGCATATAAAATCTTTAAGGTGATAGTTTATTAATTATACTATCAAAGGGTGGAACTGTCTAAGTCGTATCATTGGATGAACGACAGTATATTAGTTAATATTGTTTTGCCGTGCGATTGCGATCAGTATGCCACGTAACACATGGCATGGCGTGATCACACGGTAAAATACGCACGCACACACTCACATTTAGTTATTTATATATTTCATAGTTATATTGGTTCCTTTCCACAGCAATTTATGAGCAGATAGTATTTAGGTTATAGTTATATATATATTTTATAATTATATGTATACTTTAGTGATATTTGAGGATCAGGTTGCAGGAACTATGTTATGTTTAGTATCATTTTAATCCCCTAATCATTAGCAGTTGTTTGGTTCATTCCCCAAAGAGATCGCACAATGCATACTCTAGTTAGCGATATTAGGGAATAAATGTTTAAAGTTATACAGACTGTAAAATGCTAATAGACTAGTTGAAACTGGATTCTTGGCGGGAAAGTCGGAGCACATCCACTGGAGAGATGACCCCCACCTTTGGATATTTTGGTTTGAACTGGTCTATGACCTGCAGCACACTGGACCTTCCTGAAACCTGGACCAATAGAAGCAAGCCACATCTTTTCTATTGTTTTCTCTGTAACACTGAGTGTATATAATATAGCATTGTTGGCACTGGCTTCAGTCATTCTCTGACCACAGTATTCTGGAGTAAAGTACTGCAGCTGGTACCAGTGGAGCGCAGCGAGCGCGGTATGTATCTATCTTTGGTATTGGCTGTACTGTATTTTATTTATGTTTTAAACTGCTAAATTTTGCATCTGCTAAATAAATCAATTTGTGCTTTGGAAACACAAATCGCTTAGACAAGGCTTATTGGAAAAATGATAAAACTACTTTAATAGGCTCTATGCAGGCCAGTCAAGTTCTTCAATACCAAACTCAGGAAACCATTTTTTTAAGATTTCCCTTCACTGGAATGAAGAAGTCCACCCAACCATGAAAAACAAGCCCCAGACACTTATTCTTCCTTCACCAAACTTTACAGTTGGGGGTACGCATTCAGATGAAGTATCACCAACCTATACATGGGTCTAGTTGAAAACCAACTTATTCTGAATGGTGAGTTGGAACAGCATACTTGGTCCTCTATGGATGCTACATAGATAATCTATTTTTTAATTTGTAATAGGGACCCACACTCTATCACTAACTTTATTATTTGTTTAAATCAGAATTCCTTTAAATATTACCTTCACAACCACTTTTCACTGCTTTTGTATTAATTTCCTGGACATCACCCTCAAAGTGGTGGATAATATAATATACAGTTCCACATATTGTAAAGAAATACAAGCAACTTCCACATATTGTAAAGAAATACAAGCAACTTCCTGCATTATAAAAGCCATAATTATAAGAGTTTGTTAAAGAATATACCTAATGGCAGTTAAGAAAGATCCAGAGAAATTGGTCTGATAATGACAAAATTCAAAGAACAATCAACAGTTTTTTTAAAAGGTCTTTAAATCAAAGGAATACCCTGAGAAAGTTCTTCATAAAGCACTAGCAGACTCAATTGAAGCAGATAGAACTTTTTGGTCTAGCCTCAACAATGACTAAGAAATTAAGTATAGGAAAATCTATGTCATTAATTTCGGGATACAACAGTTCATCTCATCAAATCAAAAACAGTTAATCAAAATGATCACATTCTTACTCAAATTTAGTTTAATATCTCATCCTTCGATTAGATTTAAGAAAGCAAGAAGCCTACAAAACTATTTGGCCACTAGTTTTTTTTGTAATAAATAAATAAATAAATAAATAAAGAGTTCTAATACAAATAAGAGAAATGTACTTAAAACTTCTTGGTTACCACCACAGATATTACGGTGTTAGTCATTTTACCGATACTGGACATGTCGACAGTTAGTACACCGATCAAAAAAATACCGATCATTATATGGCCGACAATAAATAAATCCCGACTGACCTTAAAAATGACAAGTAACGTAGCCGACAGTGTTGTGGGACCTACCGAAGGCAAGAAATCACAACACGCCATTTACATGTCACTTCAAATGGCGACTGTTCTATTAGCGCTTCTAAAAGGACATGTCGAGTCCCGCTTCTTATCTAAATTAAACTACATGTTAGGGTCAGGATTACGGTAAGGCTACACAAGGCATTGCCGCTTTAAAAGCGCTAATAGGACAGTCGCCATTTGAAGTGACGTGTAAATGGCGTATCGTGATTCCTTCCCTTTCGGAATGTCCCACAACACTGTCGGCTGCATTACTTGTCATTTTTTAGGTCAGTCGAGATTTACTTATTGTAGGACATGTAATGATTGGTATTTTTTGGTCAGTGTATTATCTGTTGGCGTTTCCAGTATCGTGATACCGTATCCAAACCCAGATACTGGGCTGCTATAAAATGTGATGCATAACAATGTATCACCTGCTCTTTTAACAAAAAATATGAAGACACACTTTGAACCTTATATTACTAAACAAAAAAATGCAAATCAATTTATTAATTGTAGTACAAGATTTGTAATTTGCATGCCACAATGCACCTGTGGTCATCAATAAATCAGGTTCACCACACGCAACCAGCAAAATGCACCTTGTATAGCACTGACTAAATGTATTAAATAAAAATATTAATCGTAGTGTTCCATCCAATTGGATATACAATAGGCAGGACTTGAATGGATTATGTAGAGTTTGCACAAAACAATCATATTGGATTCATGCTCTTAGTACTCAGCAGCCTGGGGGCCTTGTAATATGTAATGTAATAACTGAACTAAACTTTGGCCAATAGATTACATTCGACTACACCATTATTGATTTTTTTTTGTTTTTGTTTGGAAAAAGCATATTATAGGGAAAAAAATAAATTATATGTAAAATAAAATCTTAAGACACTACCACTTACCAAGTGTTTTAACAATACTGGTAGTACTTTTATGATCACTTGCTATTTTCTAACATTTCAGATATATCATAATACTGCAATACACAAACATATTTTTAATTTTAGGATTAAATAATTAGATTAAATTTAATTTGAATAAATACATGTCTGACACTTTGTTACTTATTGGTATAAATGTTAACTTAAATATTTACTAGTATACTTAGAACATTATATTTAATTGTCTTTTCAAACTGTTTATATTCTCTTGGAGGTATAGTTCTATAAATATTTGCTTTATTTTGGAAAAGTATAAAGTATATATTGGGGACACTGAAGTATTGAAGGTTTTTCAAAAATTCTTGACCCCAGCCACCCCCTACTTGGCCAGATCAGACAACCCGTGTCGCCAGTCTTCATGTGTCCCAGTCTGCAAGCCGTGCCAGGATGTAGGCGAAACATACTTGGGCAAACCTTACATGACGATATCTGCCTGGTGTTTGAGCCAAGACTACTGTGGTGGTGTGTGACAATGGTTAATCCGAACAAAGAAACATATCGCTTACAATCTGGTTTACTAGTTGTATTAGGTTTCAACTTTACAAGCTTGCAGTCATCCAGTTTGACCCTTTACAAATGCTTTTTACTATGGTATTATCCTCCTATTCCATTTAGCACCAATTATCTCTGGTCATATTGCTCTGATTTATGTTTAAAAGGAAGGTTGTTATTTTCTAGTAATTGCTCATTTAAGAACTTTTACTACTCAGGTGACAGTATGGTAAAATATATTTGATCAGCAATAGTGAATGTAATGTCTCCTGTTTTATATATCACATGTCATCTTTGCTAAATTAAATTTATATATGATACGGTTTTCTGAGTATTTGGAGAGATTTTGTGTGTGTGTGTGTGTGTGTGTGTGTGTATGTGTATATTTGTGACCGCCTGAGGGGAATAGTGGCCATGTCCTGGGGTAGATGGCAGCGAACAACAGCAATAAAGTCACATAAGTCCGGGGTTTTCGGTACAACTGACCTCAGCCAGTTTTATTAAGCATATTCAAAACATAAATAAAAGCCTTGCCTGTTCGACATTATACATTCAGCAACACCCTTTCTCAAGCGTGAGACCTTGTGTCCCAGACACATACCAAACAAAGATTTTTGCTCACCATGAGCAGAGTCTCTCTCAGGAGGCAACCAACCTCCTACCCAGGTCTGAGAGAGTGACTGAGCAGAGCTGTAGCCTTTTACAGGCACCACTCAGGTGTAAGTCCCAATTGCCAGCAGGATCACTGGCAACCTGGAAGACCCGGTCTATAGGCTAATGGATGGAGCCCACCCTCTCTCTCCGTCCATAACACCAGGGACCTTTACCATATATTTGCTACAGCTGGGAGACACACTTTGGGAAGCTTTTCCCAGACACAAAGAATCTCCCTGGTGTTTTATTAATGTACAATGTACACAAGGTAGAAAGCCTGGGACAAATACTTCTGCTACTCAACACTAATCCTGTGACTATCACAAAAAAAATATATAATTTTTTTTTTTATATACGTCTTATTAGGGATTTAAAGTTAATTAAGTATTCAAGCTGAACAAATATGTTGTCTAAAATAGTGCACGTTTTTTATACTGCTCCACTTTTTAACAAGAGAGAGATCCATGAGCATAAATGATATATCATACACATTAGCTAACGTCTATAATGAAATTTATTTTAAAGTAGAAACCTATAATTTAATTAATAAGCCATATGCTATTACACATCAAATATTTAATGAATACACTGTGACGACTGGACTATATTTATTTAACTATTGAGACTTTTTAATGGCTGTCCTTTTCAAGAATGTGTTGACCTAGGCACGAACTGCGTCAAGTTAGTTCCTATTTAGCATTTGCCATTTACAAAGCAGAGACCCGTTAGTGGCTATAGTCCTTAGTGGAAAAAAAAAAGAACACTTCTAGCAAGACAAATGCACTAGAATGGTGAGAAAAATATATACTGGCTACATCAAGTCTTTAGACCGTAGGGGCCCTGAAATTACTCTTTGCACTCCTACTAACCCGTGAAGCTGTACTCTGAAAGCTTTTTACTTCTCCAGGACAACTTCCTATGAACATTATTTACTGCCACACCTAATTAGCCATCTTGATATATACAGGTCCTTGGTGCTGTCAAAGCTACTATGTGCATAGTGTTTTTCATAGCTTATTGTGCTATGAAAAACACTATGCACACATTGTGCCTTGAAAAAGCCTAATAGCGAAACGCACGTCGGCGGACGCCGCGCTCGCTGCTTCTCTGACCAGTTTAATTAAATTGATTAATATTTATCCATACACACATAGGCAGATAGCACAGTACTCTATTTATGGCTAGATTCCATGATTGAATTATTCGCTTTATACCAGATAAGGTCTCAGACTTTGAGGTCTATACTTATACCTAGAACAGAGTGAAACTCAGTGATACAACTCCTTCCTGTTCAAAAACACTGCACGTAGCAGGGAATCTCTCATATTAACTTTAGCTCTTGTATACTATTTCAGTTTCTATATTATTAAACACAGGGTATAAGCTAATCTATCTCTGACTCGATCTAAGGTCCTGCTATTTAGGAAAACCTCAGCCTTATTATATTGGCTTAATATACACATCAGTAGCAAACTTAATGAGCCAATTGAATTATGGTCTCGTTTAGAGTTTTATTGTGTGACCTTCAAAATATGATCGTGTTATGATGTTACAAGTCCTATGTGTATATGACTATGTAAATTACGAGTCAGCATATTCCCTTTGATACACGATAACTTAATTAAGACGAAGTTGGGGAAATAAAAAGGACTATATAGCAAATATAAAATCCCTAAAACTATAAAGGGATTTTTTCTCCTTGTATATATTGGGGGACTTTTGCATGACTCATATTATTGACTCTTTTATATATGGTCAGATATGTTAATATCAGCGATATTTCCACATACACTTATAAACAATAAGGATATATAATGAGTTATCTTAGCAGCGACGCGGCCAGGTAGTATTTTCGTTACTACCCTTTTAACTGTAATTTCTTCAGTCAATAAACCTATTTTCCTATTTTTAACATTTTCGCTATAGGTCCTTTCTGGACTTAATAAAATGAGAATTTTTAATATATATCAATAAAATTAAGTTTTAAATTGTGACCATTTGAGTGCCTCTATGTACAGACACACCTCTTCCTTCTTACTTTGACCTTAACATTGATTCCAATACAGTGTGTGAGTGCACCCTCCAACATAGGTGATATGAAATTTATCCACTATATATTATATAGGAGTATTAATGGTCTACCTGGTGCGGTGTAAAATAACCACTTTATTATATCATAGCTTTATAACTTAGCCATCCATTATGGCTGCCAGAATTGGGCTTGAAGTATTTTAGACAATTATTTCAAGTTCCGGAATGAGGCTCCGAGAACATTATTCATCCATTCTGGCAGCCGAAATGGGGGTTCAGAAAACCCTAACCATCCATTCTGGCTGCTGAAATGGGGTTCAGAGTACCTTAACCATCCATTCCGGGTGCCAGAATGGGGCTCCGAGCACCTTAGCCATTCATTCCGGATGCCGGATTGGATGTCCGTGTATCTTAGCCATCCATTCCAGGTGCTGGAATAGGGTTTTATGTATATTAACCATCCATTCTGTCTGACATATGAAGCAAAGTCATTTCAATTAGTGCTGGGAGGTGTTACGAGCTGCGGCGGTGCCCAGCCGCCGCGACCCTCCTACCTGCGTCCCGGCCGTCGCTATGGCGACCGGGACGTCACTTCCGCCCATGACCCGGCCGTTGCCAGGGCAACGGATGTACGCTTCAGCGCTGCGTCCCGGCAGTGAGAAGCCGGGCGCATGCGCTCAACATAATTCACCTGTGGGCTAATTAATAGGTAGGGGGCTGAGGATTATCAGAGCCAGGCTCTGATTGGCTGGGTCTACTACTTAAGGCAATGAGGTCTGCTACCTCATTGCCGGTTATAGCTTCTGTGCTCCAGTCTGCTTACCTGATTGTTCCTGTATCCTGATACTGATTTCCTGATTTCCCGTGTATGACCCCTGGCTTTGAATTGGACTTCGCTTGTGTTTCCTGTGACCCTGATCTTCGGCTTGTTTACCGTTTCTGCTATCTGCCTGTGACCCCTGACCTCAGCTTGTTTACCGATACTGTTGTATGCTGCCGGCCCTTGACCTCTGCGTGGACCTCACTCCGCTTGCCTGGGTTCTCCCCAGCCGGTACACACTTCACGACCCTCTGTCAGTCTGCAGCCCAGTCTGTCCCCACCATCAGGGGCTCCAGTGAACACCTGACTGGCAGAGTAGATTCCGGATTGTGTTGTGCCGGCTGGAGGGGTTCCTAACATTATAACCGGCCATACTAAGACGAGGTTGCGATGGATGGAAGCGGATCCACACCGTCTCCAGCACAGGCCTTAGCAGCCCATGTTGAGTCCTTGTATCAGATGATCCAGGGATTGGCTGAGCGTCTGTCTGTTCAAGAAGAAGCCGCAAAAACTTCTCCACCCACTCCCAGTTCCTCCTGTGAACCGAAGATGAATTTGCCGGATCGCTTTTCTGGAAATAGATCTCTGTTCCGGAATTTCAGGGAAAGTTGCAAACTCTATTTCCGGTTGAGACCCCGTTCCTCCGGTTCAGAGCAGCAAAGAGTCGGGATCATCATTTCCCTCCTACAAGGTGACCCCCAGTCCTGGGCCTTCTCTTTGCCACAGACCAGTCCTGCCATGCAGTCCGTAGACTCTTTCTTTGAGGCATTGGGTCTACTATATGATGACCCGGATAGAGTTGCCTCCGCGGAAGCTCATCTACGGGTCTTGAAACAAGGCCGGCGGTCGGCAGAAGAATACTGCGCTGAATTCCGTAGATGGTCATCTGATAGTGGATGGAACGATCCCGCCTTACGTAGTCAGTTCCGTCTCGGCCTACCGGAGCAGATCAAAGATTCGCTGGTGCAATACCCATCTCCTATCTCTCTGGAGGATCTGATGCACCTCTCCATTAAAATTGACAGGAGGTATAAAGAGCGGAGAACTGAAAAGGAGACATCATCACCTCCAACCGTCTTTGTTCCTGTTTCCACGGTTGGTGAGGAACCGATGCAATTAGGAGCATATCGCCTTTCCCCTGAGGAAAGAGACAGGAGACGATCACAAGGCCTATGTTTATATTGTGGCACAAGAGGCCATTTCTCCCGTTCCTGCCCAAATAAGCCAGGAAACGAGCATGCCTAGGGAACAAGGGGAAAGTTCACCTAGGTCTACAAATTGTCTCCCCGAAAAATGCCGTATTGATCCCTGCACAGCTCACGTTCAATACCCGTTCCATGGACCTGGCAGCCTACATTGACAGTGGAGCTGCGGGCAACTTCCTTGACATCGGGTTCGCCCGCGCTGCTGAAATTCCAATGGTAAGACTCAAGTCTGCTGTTACGGTTTGTGGTTTAGATGGAGCTCCATTACCTGGTGGCAAGATTTCCTGGGAGATCCCGCCACTACAGTTGAATATCGGAGCCCTCCATTCAGAATCAATAACCTTTTTCCTTATTGATTATTGATTGCTCATCGGTGCCCTTGATCCTGGGTCACCCATGGCTTTCCCGGCATAACCCTGTAGTGGATTGGATAAAAGGAGAAATTATCCACTGGAGTTCTTATTGTGAACAGTCCTGTTTGTCACTACCGCTGCGGTTGGTCCAGTCTATTCCGGAGCAACTTCCCTCACAATACCACGACTTCTGGGACGTGTTTTCTAAAAGAGTGGCGGATACCTTACCTCCTCACCGTGACTTCGACTGCGCTATCGAGCTCATACCTGGTTCCAAGTTGCCTAAGGGACGCCTGTATTCCCTCTCAGCTCCCGAGACCAAGTCCATGCAGGAGTATATTGAGGAGAATTTGGAAAAGGGCTTCATCAGGCCGTCCAAATCTCCAGTAGTAGCTGGTTGTTTTTTTGCATCTAAAAAAGACGGAGGGCTAAGACCCTGTATTGACTACAGAGGATTGAACCTCATCACAGTTAAAAACACCTATCCACTTCCTCTCATCTCTGTATTGTTCGATCAACTAAGAGGTGCAACAGTCTTCACCAAAATTGATCTCCGGGGTGCATATAACCTCATACGTATTAGAGCAGGTGATGAGTGGAAGACGGCATTCAATACGCTCTCCGGCCATTATGAATATTTGGTCATGCCGTATGGTCTGAGTAACGCCCCTGCAGTGTTTCAGGATCTAATTAACGAAGTACTACGTGAGTTCCTGGGACATTTCGTTGTGGTTTACTTGGACGACATCCTCATATATTCGGACTCGTCAGTACACCAGGGTCATGTCAGACAAGTGTTACAAAAGTTGAGAAAACATCACCTCTATGCTAAACTCGAAAAATGTGAGTTTGAGGTTCTGAAGGTATCCTTTCTTGGTTATATTATCTCCTCGGAAGTATTCTCTATGGACCCAACCAAGGTCCAAGCAATCCTAGACTGGGTACAACCGAACAACCTCAAAGCGGTCCAGAGATTCCTGGGATTCGCCAATTACTACAAGAGGTTTATTGGCGGTTTTGCGGATATCGTGGCTCCCATCGTTACCTTGACCCGTAAAGGAGGTGATCCAGCTGTTTGGTCACAACAGGCGAGAACTGCATTCGAAACCCTGAAGAAAGCTTTTGTGTCTGCTCAGGTCCTCAGACATCCAGATCCTAAGGTACCGTTTATTCTTGAGGTAGATGCCTCTGACGTCGGTGCTGGGGCCATCTTGTCACAAAAAGATCCTCAGACCCACCGTTACATCCATGTGCCTTTTTTTCCCGTCAGTTTTCCTCAGCAGAAACCAACTATGACGTGGGAAACCGAGAATTGCTGGCAATTAAATGGGCCTTTGAAGAATGGCGACACTGGTTGGAAGGCGCTGCACACCAGATCTCCGTTATAACGGATCCTAAGAATCTGCAATCTATACAGTCAGCCAAACTTCTGAACCCCCGACAGGCTCGTTGGTCGCTGTTCTTCACCCGGTTCAACTTTATTATCACCTATCGTCCTGGTTCTAAAAATATTCAAGCGGACGCTCTGTCCAGAAGTTTCCTGGCACATCATGCTCCGGTCACTAGCCCAGAACCTATTGTCCCTGTGTCTATGATTCATGCTGGGTTAACCCAAGACCTGAGCTGTACCTTACAGAGGTTTCAGAGATTAGCCCCTGATAATACTCCAGCAGGATGTTTGTTTGTCCCAGTTCATCTGAGGAGGGCAGTTCTTGCTGAAGCACACGATAGTCAAACTGCCGGACATCCGGGAGTCTTTAAGACAATAGAAATCCTTTCCCGTACTGTATGGTGGCCATCTTTATCTGCTGACGTTAAGAGTCACGTTCTGTCATGTGAGGTTTGTGCCAGAAACAAAGTCTCCAGGACCCGTCCAGTAGGTCAGTTAGTTCCTTTGGCCATTCCTGCAAAACCATGGACGCACTTGTCCATGGACTTTATAGTTGATCTACCACCTTCTGCAGGATACACTACCATTTGGGTCGTGGTAGACCGGTTCAGCAAGATGTCACATTTCGTTCCACTAACCAAACTGCCTACTGCTCGGGATTTGGCCGTCTTATTCGTTCAACATATTTTCCGGCTCCATGGACTTCCTACTGACATCGTCTCCGATCGGGGTTCTTAGTTCATAGCCCAATTCTGGAAATCCTTTTGTACTCTCCTTGGAATCAAGATCAGTTTATCAAATGGGCAGACTGAAAGGGTTAACCAGTCACTGGAACAGTTCCTCCGATGTTACACTTCAGAGTTCCATGACAACTGGTCCTCTTTGCTGCCCTGGGCAGAGTTTGCATACAATAACTCATCTCACTCATCTACTCAAACTTCCCCGTTCTTCTGTAACTTCGGTTTCCATCCCAGGTCTAACTCACTATATTCTCTCAAATCTGCTGGTATCCCGGAGATTCGTTCCACAACTGCTGATCTGAGAGTAATTTGGAGGAAAGTTCAGTCCTCCTTGAGAAAATCCTCATTGTCTGCTAAAAAAAATTCAGACCGCCATCGTACCACCTGTTCATTTAAAGTGGGCCAGAAAGTGTGGCTTTCAACTCGGAATGTTAGGCTCAGACAGCCTTGTAAAAAACTAGGGCCTAAATTTATTGGTCCGTTCATGATCACCAAGCAGATTAATCCGGTAGCTTTTAGGTTGAAGATTCCTGGCTCACTAAAGATTCCGAACACGTTTCATTGTTCATTACTTAAACCAGTACTATACCAAAGTCAATCCCAGCCGATAGGGCTTTCTGTGGGAAATAGGACCACACCACAAAAATTTGTGGTCCAGAAAGTTCTTGACTCCAGAAGAGTGCAGGGGCAGGTACACTTCTTAGTACAATGGAAAAAACGTGGATTAGAGGAACGATCCTGGGTTCCGCGAAGACGACTATGTGCGCCTAAACAGTTGAAGGATTTCTTCAAAAAATTTCCAAAGAAACCTGGATGTCGGGGTCCCTCGACCCCTCCTCAAGGGGGGGTACTGTTACGAGCCGCGGCGGTGCCCAGCCGCCGCGACCCTCCTACCTGCGTCCCGGACGTCGCTATGGCGACCGGGACGTCACTTCCGCCCATGACCCGGCTATTCATCCGGGGCAACGGATGGACGCTTCAGCGCTGCGTCCCGACGGTGAGAAGCCGGGTGCATGCACTCAACATAATTCACCTGCGGGCTTATTAATAGGTAGGGGGCTGAGGATTATCAGAGCCAGGCTCTGATTGGCTGGGTCTACTACTTAATAACCAATATCAGAAATACATCACTTTTACCTAGTACTAGCTGGCATGCAGATATTACAGGGTTACCAAAACATAAACACAGAAATCAAATACAAAAATCATTACATAGATATGTGCAACAATATAATGCTTAGCAGACCAAAAGACTGCAGTTTTTATAAATTAAGGTGGATGTCGTGAAGATAGAGAGCTTGCAAGTATTTATAAGGGATAAATCATAACTGCAGTGTAAATAGGTTGTCTCAAATGAATCCAAGGATCAATTGAGCTGTTAAAGTGTAAAGTGTAAAGACAGAGAGTCTGATGTAAATGAATTTGCTGGCTTTGCACATCCCAGTGTGAGAAGATAACCATGTCACCTGTAGCATCTTGAAAGATCTCTTGCTGTTAGTATTGGACAATTGAATAGACTTGGTGGGGCCGATCACAGCTGGAGATCCTTGTAGGCAGCTTGTGAAAGCCTATGCAGGTATATGGAAATATGAGCTTCAAAGGAAAATGTTTAATAGTTCATATTTTGGGAAATCTGGGTGCCACTTATACTGAGGAGCAGAAATCACATAAGGGCTGTGATTGACAGGGACGGGACAGGGGGGGGGGTATCCGGGAACAGCTAAAATCACATATCTTTGGAAAAGGTATGTCCCATTCTCATAATGTTTGGTATCAAAAGATGGACAGAATGACGCTTTACAGGAAAGTTAGATCACTTAGTAGAATTGGTTAGTAAATCAGGCAACATGCAAATGGTGTTTGGAAAAGGTGTCGCAGGCCACAACCCCTGGGGGCAGGGACAGGTCTTTAAAATGCTGAGTCGACACAGAAAAGGGTCATACTTTTTGGGGAAATCAAGCCACATTGATAAGCTGTCCATCTTCCTAACCAATTCCCCATGGCACAGATTATGCAACTCAAGTAAGTGCTATTCTGAATGTAACCCCTTTTGTTTTAAACTGTTTTGCTTGTTATGTCAATCTATTAATTGTTATTAATTTTTTATCTGTATGCCATGTATTTTTGTATATTAAATATGTTGCGTCCTTGATACTCTAACAAATCTATTAGCCTGTTAGAAGAGAAAGCTCGACCAAGTTAACCCTTGGAATGCCAGTGTGTGATTTGTTGATACATTTGATTAACAAGCTGTGTGTGCTTGCATTTACATTCGAGTAACAGTCGGGAGGTGTGAAGAGTTAACCCTGTGCTTACTGGTGTGGGTCTTGCTAGTCTGTGGATAGCTAGAAGCCTGTGTGCCAGTGTGGGACAGTATATTGGGGTCCTATTGCCCGTATTCAATAGGTGGTGGCAAGCCTGAAGTGTCTGGGGGTGTGAGAGCGCTGTGTTTGGTGGCGATTCCGTAGGTCTATAAACCCGTGTGATATGTAGAGAGAAACTGCAGGCTGAAATCGTGTGTGACCTCATATAGCGAACACCCTAAAGTCACGGCAGCTGGGAGCGTGTTCGCGACAGGTGTCATGTAGCGCTGAATGCAAAAAGGCTAAGGGGTATATTTTCTAAACTATGGGTTTGAAAAAGTGGAGATGTTGCCTATAGCAACCAATCAGATTCTAGCTATCATTTATTTAGTACATTCTACAAAATGACAACTAGAATCTGATTGGTTGCTATAGGCAACATCTCCACTTTTTCAAACCCATAGTTTAGTAAATATACCCCTTAGGCTTTAAAGAATGAATGCTAAGGTACTCAGAGCCCCTCTGCGACTTGTAGTTCACCAAAGAAAAGTGTAAATAATAAAGCACAAGAGAAAATTTTTTTCATTTTAAATAAACACCTGTACAAAACCCTTCTTACCCTTCTTTATTACTCACCTAGATCCATCCTGGCAGGGCCGCCATCAAGGGGGTACGGCCAGTATTGCTGTTAAGGGCCCGGATAGACCTCTCCGTCTGTCCGGGCTCCCTGGACTGCTCGGGCCCCTCAGTCTAACTGACTGTGCTGCCCCTTGTTTCCGTGACGCTGCAGCACCGCCTTCCAGGCTCTGATAGGCTGGGAGAGTGGCGCGGTGACGTCATCTCTGTGTGCCGCGCTCCCAGTGTATCAGTGACCGGGAGCTGCAGCATCGCGGAGGAGAAGGTAAGTTTATTAGGTATTCATTGAGGTGGATAGAAGAGGGGACATTAACTGTGCCTGGGGTGGGGAGAGGGGGACATTAACTGTGATTGGGGGGGGAGTGGGCCATTTACTGTGATTAGGGGGGGAGGGGCCCATTTACTGTGATTGGGGGGGCATTTACTGTGATTGGGGGGGGGAAGGGGAACCTTTACTGTGATGAGGGATAAGGGGCACATGTTTCTGATGACAGCCCTACATACTGGCATCTTCACTCTAAACCCATAGATCCAAGAGGACCTTCTTGTTTAACCTATAATTCACATGCAGGTAAAAAAAAAAACAAAAAAAAAAAACAACAACCCTGCATGCACAGACTACGCAAACATCTCCATACAGAGACCCGTCACTGCTGAAGGCACAGCGTCTCTGCCAGTCCGTTTATAATTGGTGGATTTTCTGTGGCCTTAACTCTTAGCTATAAGCCAGCATGCTATATCACTTAAAAAAGCCTGGGCATGCTGGACCTGTAGTGCACCACATGCAAAAAGTTTTTTTTACTACTTGATTAAACTTATTACCCCAGGTAATCCAACCCTTGCTGATCGGCTTAGGGCTGGTTGGCATTATGGTGTGGAGAGCCCTGATAAAGTGCCACCAGCTGAGGCTGGTAAAGCATAGTGCTGGGTCTAGTAATTTCAGGGGGGGGTTTACACCCACAGATTTTGCCAGCGCCACCCTAAACAGCATTCGGACTGTTTATGCTTTCTGGAGGGGGACGATCTTTCTTTAACGGTCTTATGGGCCGTTGCGTAGGATACACTAAAAGCACATGCTACGCCAGTTAAGTAAAATACACTTTAATCGCATTTTAGGAAAACATAGGCAATTGGTGTACTATATAGAGCAGGATGGATCTCTGAAAATGAATCAGGATGAATGTATGTCAAGGTTGCGTACATTTTTTTAAAGCACAAGATACGCTTTTTTGTGTACAAGTGTGCATGGTCCGTTTAATCTTCAAAAAACGCATAGTCTCTTTGTCTGCTAAGCATTTAGTCATTGCACGTATCTATGTAATGATCTTTGCACTTTATTTCTGTGTTTATATTGTGTTAACCCTGTAATATCCTTATCCCTCCAGCTAGTACTAAGTAAAAATGATATATTTCTGATATTGGTCATTTGTTAGAAAAGTATATTCCCCCAGCAGTCTAATTGAAATTACTTTGTCAAATGTCATATTTAATGGATGGTTAATATACACAAAACCCTATTCCTGCACGCAGAATAAAAGATTAAGGTACTCCGACTCCCATTGCAGCTTCCAGAATTGAAGGCAGTCGGGCCCCGTTCCGGCCCATGTAAAGGATGGTTAAGTAGCTCAGACCTCCATTTCGGCATCCATAAAGGATGTGTAAATTACTCAGACCTCTATTCCAGAAGCTGGGATTAATACTTAATGTACACAGACCACCATTCTGGCACCTAGAAAGGATATCTAAGGTACTCAGACCTCTATTCCGAAAGCCGGAATAGATGCTTAATGTAGTCACACCATTCCAGCACCCAGAATGCATGGTTAAGGTACTCGGACATCCATTATGGTTAGGGTACTCTGAACCCCATTCCAGGTGTCGGAATGGATGGTTAGGGTACTCAGATATCCATTCCAGCACCCAGAATGGAAGGGTAAGGTCCTCAGAGCCCCATTCCGGCAACCGGAATGGATGGCTAAGAAACTCACAGATCCATTCCTCTGCAAGAAACGTTTGGTTAAGTAGCACAGAACCCCCCCATGCCTGCACCCGGGATGGATGGATAAGGTACTCAGAAATTCCTTCCTATAGCCAGAATGGATAATAACGTCATATAGCTACGATTATATATATTGTGACGATTATGTACTATATCTAATGACTGTTATTTTCTGATGAATTCATGTATGACAATGTATATTGTATGTAATCTTGTAATGTAATCTCAACGTGTGCTTTGCTAGATGACATGAGTTTGAACTTATGCAAGTGTCATTAAGCCCTAAAGTTGTAAACCATCTAGCCAAGCAGAATGAGCAAAGGTGGGAAATCGAGTCCTGTGAACATTCCAGAGCTCAGGACATCCCTATCTCACTTTCGAAAGCCCTGTGACATTTGGGAGATCAATCTGTCCTTAATGACAGCTAAACTCCAAAGGCGGGGGGTGAGAGTTATGTGGAGAAAACGTTTAAAATGTTCTTAGACAACAACATGTGCATTTTCATGAGGGGGTCTATCAAGATTGAAATGGCCCATATTCCTCAATTGTGTTCCCTCACACACACCAAGGGGTATATTTACTAAGCTGCGGGTTTGAAAAAGTGGGGATGTTGCCTATAGCAACCAATCAGATTCTAGCTTTCATTTAGTACTTTCTACAAAATGACAGCTAGAATCTGATTGGTTGCTATAGGCAACATCCCCACTTTTTCAAACCCGTAGCTTAGTAAATCTAGCCCCAAGTCTTAACTAGTAAATAGTGACTCTGATTTTATTTCCAATTTTATTTTCTGAAACTCATTTCTGCAAATATATTGTATGTCTTGTTATTAATTTTTGTAACTAAGCCTTGGAACCATTTTTCAGATTGAATAAATTTAATCTAGAGTATTCTCTGTGATTCTTTATGAATTTACAAAGCCCAAGGAGGTTCATGCTACAGGTGCATATGATTTAAGTGTAAAACATTAATAAGTGGTTCTGGAGAACGTAAGGACACCATAATAAATCCTTCATGGTGGCAGAAAAGGTGTATTCATTGCGAAGTGACTAAAGTAACGCCAGTCACAGCCAGCTGTTCAGATTACTGTATCTGAGACAGGATGGGCGTTCGTGACACACACCCATATCTATCCATCTATATCTCATCATCATTTATATTAGCGCCACTAATTCCACAGCACTGTACAGAGAACTCACTCACATCAGTCCCTGCCCCATTGGAGCTTACATTCTAAATTCCCTCACACACACACACCTATATCTATAATATGTGGAACAGTTGTGCCACACTTAGGAGTTATATATCTTTACCAGTGTTTCCCAACTCCAGTCCTCGGGTCCCCTAACAGTGCAGATTTTCCAGGTCACAAGTGAAATAATTTAGTACCACCTGTGGATGTTTCAAAATGTGTCAGTTAGAAATAAATACACCTGTACTCCAGCAAAGAGACATAGAAAACATGCACTGTTAGGGGTACTTGAGGACTGAAGTTGGGAACCAGTGATCTATACCTATAAGCACTACACACATTATAGTGAACATATCTGTGTAGCAGAACAGAATGCAATATATATGAAGGTAAAATACAGCAAGCTTTACAGTAGAAACCAAGCAGCAAAGGGTGCTGTAGGAAGGTGACTCATTCCGGCAGTTCCGGCTTTTACCTAATCACAGATGATTGTCTTTATTTACCTTTATGCCACAAGATGGCAGAACTTTATTTTTGATTTTGTATTTTAACTACGAAATATTTTTTTTCCCCCCAAATCTATTCTCCAGTATTCTGTCAGTTCCCGTTTTCACCCATACCCCAATCATCCTGATGATCCTTTTTTTGTCATCATCCGTTTAGCGCATCCCATCTGTTTCACTTCTTTCATAAACTAGCATGAGCATGAACCAGTATCGCACAAATGAGAAAAATATTAGCATCATAAAAGATAATAACAAACATGGAAACTAATCTCCCACCTACAAGTAGCGGTTACACATCCCCTCGGTTCTAACACACACAACCAATGACTTACTGTGCGCAGGTTGCACCGGAGCCCTGGGCAGTCTTTCCTATGAACACCTGCTTTTGTCTCAGCTTCCAGTGTCATGTGACCGCTGCAGCTTGTCCCTCCCTCCAGCCAGCGGCAGCCACGCCTGGTTGGAGGGTAAAGTGAGGACGGTGGAGGTAGGCTTAGGCTACGACAGCGTCTCTCTCTTACCATATTAATAAGGTAATCTGTCTCCAAATAGAGCGCCACTACTTCCAAGGCGGTGGCCATTTGCAGAGAGACCAGGCTTATGTGACTGGCATTAAGGAAATGACTGCTATACCAGGGAGGGACACAGAGAAAACGAAACCTATACCAGGGAGGGACTGGGACACATATAAAACGAAACTTATTGACCTGAGTCACTTCATACGTGTCTTGGTTTTCCAGTGTCTGTCGGTTCCATAAAGTCCCGCCGTGTAAGAGCTTCTTTACGCAGCAAAATGCTCAGAGGAGACAAGGCTGAGAGTATGCTGAGTGCGGAGTTAACATGTCCTGTGTGCCTAGGCACCTACCGGGACCCTGTCTCCCTGGGCTGCGGACACTGCTTCTGCAGACAGTGCATCACCGAGACGCTCAGCTACCAGAAGCAGCACTTGGGGGTTTACACGTGCCCCATGTGTATGGGACAGTATCAGGACTTCCCCAGTCTGCTAAAGAATCTGCAGCTCTGCAACATTGTAGCAAACTATAACTCTATTCAGGAAAAGAGCTCTGAGGACTGTGGCATTCAATGTAGCTATTGCTTGGGTGTTCCCAACAAGGCAGTGAAAACATGTCTGAATTGTGAAGTTTCCCTGTGCCAGCAGCACCTTGATAGACACAACAAGAAAAACCACATACTAGTGGAACCTACTGAGTCTATTGAGGAAAGAAAATGCCCCGAACACGACAAACTCCTGGAGTACTATTGTGAAAAGGATGATGGTTGCATCTGCGTGACTTGTTATATTGCTGGCTCTCACAAAGGTCACAGTATCATGACATTAAAGCAAGCTCATGAGAAGAAAATGCCTACTTTGTCTCAAACAACTGAAAGACTGGCGAATAGTGTGTCTACTATTTGCGGTGACATAGAGAGTCTATACAGTGGCTTAAAAAAGGTAAAGAACAATACAGCTAAACTTTCTAAATCCCTAAAAGATCAATCAGATAAAATAATTTCAACAGTAAGAACCCTATTTGATGAGATTATAAAAACAGTCATTATAAATCAAGAGCAGACTGCATCACAAATGACTGCTGTAGCAAAGCAGATGGAGGATACCAAAGGAAATGTTATACAAATTCTAGAAGAATTAAACACTCTACATAAACAAGCGGATGACCTGCTTTTTGTTAAGGATTACCTTAGAGCACATACTAAGGCCAAACAACAAAACCTACAAATCAACACACTGCAGGTTCTAGACTTGAATGCTGATCCGAAAATGACCAAAAATATAGAAGATGAAACTGCTGGTTATATAGCCAATCTAAGCCGTATTCTGAAACAAGTGCAAAGTATTCTCTCTGCACAGACTCGGCAGCTTATATGGTCAGGAGGAAAAAGGGAAACTAGAAAAAATCCAAATCTGCCTGTTTTTGATGCCAACATCAAGGAACCGAAGAAAATTGTTGTAAAATTTGACCAACCTTCATACAAACATTGTAACTACAACATGGTGGTTTCAAGCTGTTTCAAAACAGTAACTGTCAAACAACTGAATACTGGCTATAGCTATCAAATGTACAACACAATGAACTGTAATTGTAATCTTTCTATACTTATTTGCTCCATTACCAAAAACACATTTTCTAGCAAGGTCTACTGCCTATTTGATGTCTCCAAATCCACTAACTGGAGTGTAGGAGTCAGTAATAGCATCTCACAATTCTATTTAAAGTGTGAAGGAAATTGTCTTTCATATCTATCAAATACCACCCTTTTACTGGGAGCATGTTCCATCAATACACTAAAAATGCAGCTGGACTTTGATGCCAATTTACTAGGCTTTTATGATGCATCATCTGTAAATGATATACCTCTGTTAGTATGTAAATGTGATAATGTCTTTCACAATTCTATAAATATTGGGGTTTCTGTTCTAAATGGATCATTGACCCTGCTTTAAGAATGGTGTTGGCATTGCCTATCGTAATTGTGAAGGGCCCGATGACTACAATCGTCCAGTTCTTTTTATGCCTTCTTAAATAGGATCGCCCCAGTTTAAAGTTTTTTTGTGTTGTTTGTTTACGGTTTGCATGTAAGATTTTTTTATATTTTTTATTCATGTTGTTAAATAGAACCTATAAGGCAATTGTCTACTCTAGCAAAGTGAAACATAAGCTTATTGAATGACAATTAGAAAGTACTGCTCTGCTTAACCCTTTTTTATGGTAAACATAGAAATATAGCATTTGGTGGCAGCTAAGAACCCCTTGGCTCATCTAGTCTGCCCTATTTGATTCTATTCGTTCTTTGTAAAGCTATCCTTGGGTATATCCCAATCATGTTTAAATTGCTGTACTTAAAGGGATTCTGAACCAACCCTTTCTGGAAGTGCCTGCTGCTTTTAACAGTACTTGACAGGAGAAGTTTGAAACTGGGAAGGGCATTAAGTGCTGTAGAAGGTGGCATATTAGTCTGACTATCACAACATTTGTTGACCTCTATAGTAATACATACACCTACTTGTTTAAAACAACTGTTAATCACTGTTAAAAGCTAAAGTTGGTGTTTAAAACAGGTGTTGATGTGTAGTGTTCTTGAGCTGTGCTGCAATGGTTTTGCTAGTAATCTTGTTTTACTGTACCCAAGCACATTTCTTATGGTATGTGTTTTTGTTTTTATTGGTATATTAGATTAAATATATTGTTTTATAGTAATTATGGAAAATGCAACAATTGCAAACAAAGAAGAAAGATGTCTTACTATAATTATTTAATGTAATTATCACAAGCATATAAAATGTCACTTAAAACATACCTGTCTAGTTGTCTGCATTGCATAGGAATGCCATATATGTGAGTCTCTAACCTGCATGGAGATTACTGCAGTTGCACAAATGCTTTGGTTTATTTGGAATGAGGCATAAGTATATTTTATAAAAGTAATATGTAATTACAGTGCATATTAAACAAATGTATGTTTATGTTCAAAATCTTTTATATAATACTTGTTATTTTGAGTTGTTAGAACTCTCCCATTATTAACTTTTATTTTCTGCACATTAATCTGTATCCTATATTGTTGTAGAAATGCTCCTTTTGACTAGGGGGTATATTTACTAAACTGTGGGTTTGAAAAAGTGGAAATGTTGCCAGGGGCGGGCTGGCCCGGGTGGCAGGGGGGCATCGGTCCTCCAGGCCCCGCTGTTGCAACGCTGTGCCGGCCGGCATCTCATGCAACAGGATTTGGCCGCGTCAGCGCACAGGCGGCCGCATCACATGACACGCGATGCAGCCGTGTCGCATGTCATGTGATGCGCCCGCCTGTGCGCCCCCAGGCTGATATATGCCAGCCCGCGCCTGGATGTTGCCTATAGCAACCAGATTCTAGCTATCATTTAATTTAGTACATTCTATAAAATGATAGCTAGAATCTGGTTGCTATAGGCAATGTCACGAACACTCTTCCAGCTGCCGTGACCTTGGGGTGTTCGCTGTATGAGGTCACACAGGTTATAGACCTATGGAATGGCCCCCCAAACACAGCGCTCTCACACCCCCAGACACTTCAGGCTTGCCACCACCTATTGAATACGGGCAATAGGACCCCAATCCACTGTCCCACACTGGCACGCAGGCTTCTAGCTATTCACAGACTTGCAAGACCCGCACCAGCACACAAAGGGATAATTCCTCACACCTCCAGACTGTTCCACAAATGTAAATGCAAGCACACACAGCTTGTTAATCAAATGTATCAACAAATCACACACTGGCATTCCAATGGTTAACTTGGTCGAGCAATCTCTTCTAATAGGCTAATGGATTCGTTAGAGTATCAAGGACGCAACTTATTAAATTATAGATTTAATATACAAAAATACAGGGCATGCAGATATAAGGAAAAATAAGGAATAAACAATTAATTGACATAACAAGCAAAACAGTTTAAAATAAAAGATATAAACGTACAGAGCATAACTTACTTATAATCTGTATGTCTGGGGCAGGCAGAAAATATGGACAGTCCTTCAATTAGATTGATTCCCCAAGAAGCTGACCCTTTGTCCTTTCAAAACACAGGTTTTTAACAAAATCAAATGGGATGGTCTTCACAGGGGCAGTGTTTAATGCTAATAGGGGGCAGGGATGTCTCCTGAGTGTCACTATACTTTGCTCACAAATATTCCCAAAGTCTTGACCTGTGGGCAATTCTTCACAGGTATATCCCAGAGAAATAACTCCCCCTTCAATAAACCGGTCATAATGTCCCGCAAATTTAAATACCAAACATGATGGAATTATGACAATGTGACATACTTTTTCCAAAAATATGTGATTTTAGCTGTTCACGGATACCACCCGTACCTGTCATTCACAACCCTGGGGTTATTTTTTGCTCCTTGGTATGGAGTGACACCCAGATTTCCCAAAATATAAACTATGACAACATTTTCCTTTGATGGTCATATTTCCATATACCTGTATAGGCTTTCACATGCTGCCTACAAGGCTCTCCAGCTGTGATCGGCCCCACACAGTCTATTCAAGTGTCCAAAACTAGGCTATATGTCACCCCGGGAGCTCTTTGAAGTTGCCCCCAGGTGACACTTCTATCTTCTCACACTGGGATGTCCAAAGCCATCAAATATATTTACATCAGACTCTCTGACTTCACATTTTACACTTTAAACTTATCAATGGATTCATTTGATATAACCTATTTACACTGCAGTTATGATTTATCCCTTATAAACAACTGCAAGCTTTCTATGTTCACAACAGGCAACATAACCATTTTTTTCAAACCTGCAGTTTAATAAATATATACCTAGGTGTGTTTTGCCATCACTGACACATTACATTGTACTGATCTATCCTTTTAAAAGCTTTTCAGAATATACATTTCTGGTACCCTTCTACATCTATGGTAAAAAAAGAAAATATACCATCTTCAAAATACGTGTGGGGGGTGCTTTACTTTTTTTTTTTTTTAAGCTGACAAATTGTGACATATATATCAAAATAAATTCCAATGTTACTGCATATTTGTGTGTGTGTAGTTGTGACATCCTTTAAAAATATTTTATATTGCTTTATGAGTAAGGAGGGAGAACCAAAAACATAAGAGGTGGAAGGAACATTCATAGAGGGAGAAGAAGTGCATCACCAATTTATCTAGTAATATTCTTAGTAAAAGTTCATTTAGGAGTTTTTCCTCCTTACAAGGTCAGGAAATTAAGTTGCTATGGAGCAACACTGTTCCTTGTGCTACACTCAAACCATTTAGCACTATAAAGCCAAGGTATGCAGTCACTTGTGTAGCAGTATGGCATTTTCCTTTTATTATGAAACAAGATGGAGTCTATCATTGATTTCTATGTGTCTCTTTATGAACAGATACTAAGTCTGTGATGTTTGCACATTATCTAAGATGGCATAGTTCAAGCCTTCTTGAGACCTCGCTGACGCATGACGTCACAGACCCGGAACTAGGGAGCCGGTCAGTGGGACTCCTTATCATTGTGCTCCGAGATCGAGTCCTTTGCTGTTACCATAAAAGCATTATTTAGTAGTTTCACATTACCATGTTATATCTGTTATAGGGTTTGGAATCAGGGTTATAGGTTTATATCGGTCAATTAAGTTAATCCCACGAGTAGTTCTGTATAGTACAATAGTGGCTATACACCACGGTGGGCAATCTATAGAGGAAATAGGACCGCATCATATGTTAGGGACCTAATGGGTCATTGCACTACTTTGGACCTTTTATATAGTGATATTTTGACCCCAATGAGACACTAGGGCAATAAATCTCTTTATTGTAATCATTTAACAGGAGTATTTCCCTCGTACCATAGAAAATAACATTTTGGGTGATCATTCACTCCGCTGCTAAGATCGGTGGATGTAATAATTTGAAACTGCATACTGTTCAAATACCACTCCTGTGACAAGAGATATATACAAACAATAAAGAAACATTTACCATCAAAATATTCTTCTCTTTATTCCGAAACTCTCAAAATATATACACTTATATCCCGAATTACATTGGAATAACTGGGGGATGAGACCGTGTTCTATCCAAACCTCTATGTTGAATAACAGGAAAGACAGTTTGATTCTCCTGTTTCGTTTCCCAATATAATGAAGGAGGCATTTATGGTTTCCTATGTGATACTCATGCATACACTGTAAATGGTAACGCAATACATAGTAATGTGGGGAACTAATATTCTCCTTTGATCAATAGAACGGTGATTGCACCCACCATAAGAATTTTATATTCCTCAAAAGGAGATTAACCAGCAATTGTGACCGGCTCCACCTATAGGTCATTTTCTATTTTATTTCTTTAACACTTCATTTCCACCTTTTGCACCTCTATATTTTTAAATTCGCCTATTCTGATGATATTCTGGATATTTGTCGTCATTTTAAATAATTATCAATAAAAGTTGATTTTATCGTTATTCAAGAAATTGTCATAAAGCTGATTTGCTCAATAATTTCTTTGTGGACAGGAGTGCCTCATATACTACTTTGGTCGGTTGGTAGTATTTATCAACCAATCTTTTTCCCTTACCTCGCTGGTGAGTCAGGAAGGCTGTGCCAGATCTCCTCCATGAAAGTATTCTAGGATGCATGATTCAGAACGGCCCCGAACAGTGCGGATCCGAGCACTGTTCAGGTATTCCCGGCGATTAGCAAAACTCAAAACGAGGCTATGACTCATAATCCCGCCGTCGGATCTTGCGATACTCGGATTCTTTAAATTTCCCGCTTGCCACCGCCATCTTCACTCGGGCATTGATCATGGAAGCGGGAGGTTGTGTTTTGTTAGTGGTGTCCTCTGTCCCGGTCATTCCTGTGCTCTGTGCTGCTGAGTCCAGTGGTGCTTTGTCCTGTGCTCTGTCCTGTTGTGTCCAGTGGTGCTTTGTCCTGTGCTCTGTCCTGCTGAGTCCAGTGGTGCTGTGTCCTGTGCTCTGTCCTGCTGAGTACAGTGGTGCTGTGTCCTATGCTCTGTCCTGCTAAGTCCATTGGTACTGCTATATATAAACGTTCACTGTTCCTGCAGTTTAAAAGAATTAGTACTGCAATATATAACTACGTTCACTGTTCCTGCAGTATAAAGGAATTTCTACTGCAATATATAACTACGTTCACTGTTCCTGCAGTATAAAAGAATTAGTACTGCAATATATAACTATGTTCACTGTTCCTGCAGTATAAAGGAATTTCTACTGCAATATATAACTACGTTCACTGTTCCTGCAGCATAAAAGAATTTCTACTGCAATATATAACTACGTTCACTGTTCCTGCAGTATAAAGGAATTTCTACTGCAATATATAACTACGTTCACTGTTCCTGCAGTATAAAGGAATTTCTACTGCAATATATAACGACGTTCACTGTTCCTGCAGTATAAAGGAATTTCTACTGCAATATATAACTGGGTAGATGCATCTCCTTCCACAGCAGCAGCAGCATCATCATTAGCAGCATCTCCGAAACGCCTGCTCGTTCCAAGGCAGGCATCGTTGTGTATCACCGGTTTCAGTAAGAGGCACAACGCTGACAACCTCTTAGAGAAACTGAGGGAAATTATCTCGCAGTGGCTAACTCCACTTACACTCTCCTGGGGATTTGTGGTGTCGGACAACGCCAGTAACATTGTGCGGGCATTACATATGGGCAATTTCCAGCACGTGCCATGTTTTGCCCACACAATAAATTTGGTGGTGCAGCATTACCTGAAAAGTGACAGGGGTGTGCAGGATATGCTTGCAGTGGCCCGCAAAATTGCTGGACACTTTCGGCATTCTGCCACTGCCTACCGCAGACTCGAGCAACATGAGAAAAGCCTGAACCTGCCCTGCCATCACCTCAAACAAGAGGTTGTGACGCGCTGGAACTCCACCCTCTATATGCTGCAGAGGTTGGAGGAGCAGCAAAAGGCCATTCAAGCCTACACAGCCACCTACGACATAGGCAAAGGAGTGGGGATGCGCCTGAGTCAAGCGCAGTGTAGACTGAAGTCAGTTCCGACACTGCCAGCTTGAGTCAGGTGATTCCCCTGATCAGGCTGTTGCAGAAGCAGCTGGAGAAAATGAGGGAGGAGCTGGTAAACCATTGTGATTCCACAAAGTATGTAGCTCTTGTGGATGAAGCCCTTCGTACGCTTTGCCAGGATCCGAGGGTGGTCACTCTTTTAAAGTCAGAGGAATACATTCTGGCCACCGTGCTCGATCCTCGGTTTAAAGCGTATGTTGTGTCTCTGTTTCCGGCGGACACAAGTCTACAGCGGTGCAAAGACCTGCTGGTCAGTAGATTGTCCTCTGAAGAGGACCGTGACATGCCAACAGCTCCTCCTTCATTTTCTTCCACACCTGTGGCTGCGAGGAAATAGCTGAGATTTCATAAACAACCCGCTGGCGGGGATGCTGAGAACATCTGGTCCGGACTGAAGGACCTGTCAACCTTTGCAGACATGTCTACTGTCGCTGCATTGGATGCTGTCACCATTGAAAAAATGGTGGAGGATTACTTTGCTGACACCATCCAAGTAGACATGTCAGACAGTCCTTATTTTTATTGGCAGGAAAAAAAGGCAGTTTGGAAGCCCCTGTACAAACTGGCTCTATTTTACCTGAGTTGTCCCCCCTCCAGTGGGTACTCCGAAAGAGTTTTTAGTTCAGCGGGGAACCTGGTCAGTGAGCGGCGAAGGAGGTTGCTTCCGCAAAATGTTGAGAAGATGATGTTCATAAAAATTAATTATCAATTCTTCAATCAAGACCAGCAATGGCCTCCAGAGACTACAGAGTGACCTGTGATTGTGGAGTCCAGCGGGGACGAATTGATAATGTGTGAGGATGAGGAAGTACACACTGAAGGGGGCGAGGAATCAGAGGATGAGGATGAGGACGACATCTTGCCTCAGTAGAGCCCGTTTAGTCTGTACAGGGAGAGATGAATTGCTTTTTTTGTGTGGGGTCCCAAACAAACCAATCATTTCAGCCACAGTAGTTTGGTATGCCCTGTTGCTGAAATGATTGGTTTGTTAAAGTGTGCATGTCCTTTTTCCGCAACATAAGGGTGTGTGGGAGGGCCCAAGGAGAATTCCATCGTGCACCTCTTTTTTTTCTTTGCCAGCTCGTTTTGTGGGGGTCCAAACGAACCAATCATTTCAGCCACAGTTTTGTAGGCCCTGTTGCTGAAATGATTGGTTTGTTAAAGTGCGCATGTCCTATTCCACCAACACAAGGGTAGGTGGGAGGGCCCAAGGACAATTCCATCTTGCACCTCTTTTTTTGGCATTATGTGCTCTTTGGGGCCTAGTTTTTCAAACTGCCATCCTGTCTGCCACTGCAGTGCCACTCCTAGATGGGCCACGTGTTTGTGCCACCCACTTGTGTCACTTAGCTTAGTCATCCAGCTGTGCAACCTTTTGGCCTAAAAACAATATTGTGAGGCGTGAGGTGTTCAGAATAGACTGGAAATTAGTGGAAATGAATGTTATTGAGGTTAATAATAGCGTAGGTGTGAAACAAATCCAGAAATCTGAATTTTAGCACTTTTTATGCTTTTTAAAAAAAAAATCAGAACCCAAAACCCAAAACAGGAAAAGTGGCCGGTGCACACCCCTAATTATCAGGTTGTGATGCCAATTCAAAGAGCACTAGACATGCACAATCACTGTCACATCAAATGATAAAAGAAACAAAATTACAAATCAGGAGAGTTGAGCAACCTGTTGACAAAATTCAAACACAAACGAGAAAATTTGTTGGCATGGTTATTACATATCTGGGATTTAGGAGGTGATAAAGTTGTGTTGTCAGCACAAGAAGCAATTGGTTTAGAAAACATTACCACAGATCCTAGGGTATGTTTACACGTAACAAAAATGAGCAAAATACAAAGGAATTGTACTTTGCTGGACATAGTGCGACTGTGTATTGCTAAAGTTTACTCCAATCCCACTGAACTCATGGACATAACTCCATGGAGTGGGTGATAGTATACAAAGTGTGAGAGAATATGGGGTTGTGGCAGCATTGAGGCTAAAGGACTTAACAGATGCAAATAATGAACACAATCTGTTAAACTGGAAAGGTCCTGATATGATGCCATTTGATTCCACTACAAAAAGTAAATTGCAGAAATATGCACCACCTCATTACAAAGCACCTTTGTTTACTATGCTCAATGATCTGTGTCCTACAGCACAAATACATGAGGTTTTAACATTGTTCAACCAAATAATTGAATTGGAACATTATGAGCAAAATGGGACATTTTGCAATCATGTTGATAAACTAAAGATACAAATGACACCAAAAGGAGTGTATTTTCAATTGTCAAAAGGTGATACTTCCAAAGAAAAATTAGATGGGTCACCAACTATTGAGATGTGGAAACAAATGAGGCAGAAACAGAAGGGACAAGCAACCCTACCAAAGAAGGTGGTACTAAGTGTTGCTGAGGAAGTGATAACACCTTCTATTCCTCCCATGATCCAACCCAATTCATATGGTAAGACATGGGAGGTACCAGAACCTATTGCATGGGAAACAGGCAGGTCTCCAGCCATAGTCCATGCCTTTATAGCTGGAGACCCACGCCCCCATGATATTGTTTTTTCTATTTGGCATGGACAAACCCGCCCTCAGCATGTCACTACTGTATTAGATACTGAAACTGACAAAAGTATTTTTCATGGCAATATGTCTATTGCAAACAATACTCACTGTTTACCAACTATACAAGTAGAAGGGTTGGGGGAACATAACACACTGGCATGCAAGGTACTAGCACAAATGGCAATGGAAAGGGACACGTATTCACTGCAGACATATCAGTTAGTGAGCTATCTGATAACAGAGAGCAAAAGATACATTCAGATCAGGAAACTTTACTCTTTGATGAAAAACTGTCTTTGTTTCAGCAAAAAAGCCTGTTGTGGGTGGTAATGAAATATGGACCCCAGTGTATATCCCTCCGCCATCTCAGCCAGTGATCAAAAAGCAAATGGAGGACACAACCAAAGTGCAACCAGTGAATGTAAGAACTGACCTGTCAACTGCTGAGTGGACCAGACAGGAATTTCTAGCTGCACGTGCCAGAATGGCACAAAAAGAGACTTTACAGGAAGAGAAGTGGTGCTAACAAGAAAGGGACACGTGGAAGGACAAAACCCCCACACAGTGTCACAGCTACTTTCAGGACGTGTTAAATTTAAATCCATGTTACCTGAGATAGTAGTGCTGCTTAGTCCCTTGTGAGTGAAGCACCATTGTGGGAGGACTTATCGTCGTATGGAAGAAAGCAGTGTTGGCTTACTGATGGTTCTGACACACTAACAGCTAAAGGACAAGTGTGTTCTGCTACAGCTATGCAACCAACGTCCCAGACCATCATACATCAGACAAGAGGAGGGAGAATCCAGCCAGTTTGCTGACTTTATGGCTGTTGTTTAAGTCACTAAAGAGATTGCAGGCCCTCTAATTCTTAACATTGAAAGCTAGGCTTTGTATAAAGGACTGACTGTTTGAATGTTCTCCTGGAAATATGACTACAGGACAATTAATAATAAACCCACTTACAGAGAACTAGTAAGTGGAAGAAGATATGTGTGAGACAAGTTAATGCACATAATGAGTAAGTAAATGAACGGACTATAGAACACAGTGTGCAAGTTACACCAGATGAGGAAGCACTGATAGTGCTAGGATGCTGTGTACAAGAGACATCAGACCACAGGCCACAGAGGAGCTGAAGCTATATTCCAGCAAGCAATGTGACTTCATCGGTGGAAGAAGAGTTTTCTATTGTGTGACTGCAGTGCATACTTACTCAGAAACTATGCTGTCTCAATCAGTTTAATGCAAGTCAAGAGACTACCCTGAAATAACTAGTAATTGTTTTACATAAAGGGATGCCTATAACATTCAAACAGATAATGGCATCCATTTTAAAGGACAGAAAGTGAATCGAGCACATGAAAATGGAGTGCACTGGGTCTTACATTTTTATTACTACCCACAAACTGCCAGTTTGATTGAATGAATGTTTGTTAAACTTACCCACACACACTCAAGGGGTGGAATAAAGTGTTGATAGCTGACCTTTTTCTCAGATTTACTTCCAACAGCTAAAACACAAGGCACATAAATGCATGGTAATGGGCAGGGCCAGACTGGCCATCTGGCACTTCTGGCAAATGCCAGAAGGGCTGATGGCTAGATGGGCCGGCCGACACTTCTTGGATTCCTGCACCTCTGCTGCGCGACGGACGAGGACTCCTCTGCTCCCTCCTCCTTATCTTGCAGTGTGCCCTGCAATGTGGACACAGTTTCTACAGTTTTTATTTTTTTTTCTGACTAGGGAGGGGATCGCAGTGAGGGGGAGGCCGCAATTTTTTTGGGGAGGGGGGAGTGCGCGGATATTCGCGCGGGAGTCGCGTAATGTCGTGATTTTTTTGAGGGGTGTGCTGATTTTTGCACGGGGGTCACCACGATTCTCGCGCGCGGGGGGGGGGGGGCAGGGTTTTCACCAGTGTGGGAGAGCCAGGGGGGGAGCGGGTGCTGGAAGAGGGTGAGAACCATGGAGGAAGGGGGTGCTGGAGGAGGGTGAGAACCATGGAGGAAGGGGGTGCTGGAAGAGGGTGAGAACCATGGAGGAAGGGGGTGCTGGAAGAGGGTGAGAACCATGGAGGAAGGGGGTGCTGGAAGAGGGTGAGAACCATGGAGGAAGGGGGTGCTGGAAGAGGGTGAGAACCATGGAGGAAGGGGGTGCTGGAAGAGGGTGAGAACCATGGTGGAAGGGGGTGCTGGAAGAGGGTGAGAACCATGAAGGAAGGGGGTGCTGGAAGAGGGTGAGAACCAGGGAGGAAGGGGGGGCTGGAAGAGGGTGAGAACCATGGAGGAAGGGGGTGCTGGAAGAGGGTGAGAACCATGGAGGAAGGGGGTGCTGGAAGAGGGTGAGAACCATGGAGGAAGGGGGTGCTGGAAGAGGGTGAGAACCATGGAGGAAGGGGGTGCTGGAAGAGGGTGAGAACCATGTAGGAAGGGGGTGCTTGAAGAGGGTGAGAACCATGAAGGAAGGGGGTGCTGGAAGAGGGTGAGAACCATGAAGGAAGGGGGTGCTGGAAGAGGGTTAGAACCATGAAGGAAGGGGGTGCTGGAAGAGGGTGAGAACCATGAAAGAAGGGGGTGCTGGAAGAGGATGAGAACCATGGAGGAAGGGGGTACTGGAAGAGGGTGAGAACCAGGGAGGAAGGGGGTGCTGGAAGAGGATGAGAACCATGGAGGAAGGGGGCGCTGGAAGAGGGTGAGAACCAGGGAGAAGGGGGTGCTGGAAGAGAGTGAGAACCAGGGAGGAAGGGGGTGCTGGAAGAGAGTGAGAGCCAGGGCTGAAGGGGATGCTGGAATAGGGGTGAGAGAGCCAGCGGGAAGGGAGTGTTGGAAGAGGGGTGAGAGAGCCAGGGGGTGCTGGAAGAGGGGTGAGAGAGCCAGGGGGGCAGTGGGTGCTGGAAGAGGGGTGAGAGAGAGGCAGGGGGGCAGTGGGTGCTGGAAGAGGGGTGAGAAAGAGCCAGGGGAGAGGTGGTGCTGGAAGAGGGGTGAGAGAGCCAGGAGGGAAGGGGGTACAGTAATAGGGGTGAGAGAGCCAGGGGGGAAGGGGGTGCAGGAAGAGGGGTGAGAGCCAGGGGGAAAGGGAGTGCAGGGAGTAAAGTGAGAGGGACAAAGGAGAAGATGGTGCAGGGGCATAGGTAAAAGAAAGTGTAAAGGGAGAGACATCTTAAGAATGGAAATGTCAGGCGAGCAGCCATCATAAAACACAAGTAGTAATGAAGAATGGGAATACACAGAGGGGACAAGTGTTAAAAGAAAATAAAAAAAATCAAGCCTTCATACTCCATTCACTTATATTTTCCATACCCCCACTTCTAAATTTCCACTTTGACCACTGCCCCCGATCTCTGCTCCTGACTGGCTGTGTGAGCTGACAGCTGCAGATCCCTCATTGCCCAGCGCGCCCAGTAGGAGAACAGAACACAGGATGCCATAATCAGGTAAGTTCATATATTTTCTCATGTGCAATGTGTTTTTAACCATCCTTTGTTGAACTGGGGACACTACTGTGTATCCAATGATGTTTAAAACACTATGCATTGCTCATTATTGCGCTGTAATTTTCTTGCATATTTATCTGTACAGAGACTTTTAATTAAGAGGAAAAAACACTGCTTGTCATAAATTTTATCTGTGATTGTGTCAATATATCTATTTTTGTTTGCATTGTAAATGGTGTATTAAGCTGCTCCTGGGACTCACACTCTAGTATCTGATATGCTGTACCAATTTTTATTTGTGAATGAGTTTTTTGTCTGGGCACTACTGTATGGCATAATGTTATTTGGGGGCACTACTGTATGGCATAATGTTATTTGGGGGAACTATTGTGGCATAATACTGTATGGTATATGATTTGTGGGCACTACTGCATGGCCAAATATGAATTGAGGGTGATATTATGTGGCATAATATGACCTGGGGGCACTACAGTGTGGCATAATATGAACTGGGGGCACTACGGTGTGGCATAATATGAACTTCTGCCAAAGGCAAGTCTCTCATTGTTGAATATGACGGGGGCCCAAAGAAGTTGCCGTACTGGGTCCCAAAATTCCTCTTGTCAGCCCTGCCTGTGAGTCAAGGGGGTAGATGTCTCCAGGTAAATAATCTAAATGTTTCCTATCTAATCAAACTGATGGATCACATCCAATTATCTCTCACCCACCTCCTCTATCCCCCTTAATTTATATACTGTGTTATTTAAAATGAATAGAAAAGACGCATAACCAGTTACTGTAGTATAAAAAAATATTTTTCTCTGACATTTTTCTGTAGATGGAAATACTTTTAATGCGGCCGCGTGGGTTCAAATGATAATTCAATAGTTATGTTTTTTTCTGATAAATTTGTTAGAGTTTTATTTCATGTGGAGTGATTCATGAAAATTCTGTCATTACTATTTAATTGAGGGAACAGGGTACCTGTTACCTATATGTGTGTAAGTACCCTTTTGTTGCTATTTTCTGGGAGATTTGAAAAAAGCAAAACATTGGTTTCCTACAGTGGCGCCTGTATAATTGGTGGTATTGCTGTAGTATGGGGAGGCTAGCTGGTGGCAATGTTCTAGTGTGTTTGGTGCTTAGTATTGCTAATAAGTAGGAGAGGGTATTGCTGTAATGTGGGGGGTGATGCCGGTTGCTGTAATGTGGGGGGTGATGCTGGTTGCTTTAATGTGTGTGTGGCGGGGGGAATGCTGGTTGCTGTAATGTGGGTGGGTATCGATGTAGCAGGAGTGTGTGTGGGGGGTTATTTATTACTGTAATTTGGGTACCAATAATGTATTGTCATGGTATTTATTGATGTAATGTGGGTGCTAACAATGTAATGTTGAGGGTCATTAGGAGAAATAAATACCCCCCACACATACACTCATACTACATCATGTTGTACTGCACCAGCAACGCACACTGCGCCAGCATCAGTGTGCAACAATATAGTGCATGGAGCTCACAACACGTGGGCCTGTGTGCTTTAAATGCCAGGGCTACATTTTTAGTCCCAGTCCGGCCCTGGTAATGGGTATAGGTGACATACCTACTATAGAAGTGTAGAATTATTTTGATTAGCAATAACAGGATGATGAAGATGATATAGTAAAATATTGTGTTTAATTAACCCCCCCATTGTGATATTCAAGGCCGCCGAGAGGGGGGGGGGGAGCGGGTACATTTTACCCGGGCCCGGCCATGCCAGGGGGCCCGGGCCGGGCTCTCTCCGTTAATTTAAAAAAAAATTTATCTTATTTTTTAAAAATTGTTTGCGATTTTTTTTTTTCCCCGCGGTATTCGTTGGTGGGGGGAGCTGGAAGAAAAAAAAACAGAAAAAAACCCGATACTCACGTGATCGCGCGGCGTCGTGTCCCTCCTCTCCTCTTCTCCATTCACACTGACTGCCGGGCGTGACGTCATCAAGTCACGTCCGTCAGTCAGTGAGGAGCGCCGCAGCCAGCATGAAGAAAGAAGACAGAAGAAGAGGAGACAAAAGAGAAGAAAAGAAAGGAACGAAAGGAAAGAAGTTGACAAAAGGTAAGTAAAGAAACGGAGAGGCAAGGGGAGGAAAACAGAGAGGGACAGTACTATAAAGAAAGGGGAGAGAGAAACAGAGGAGGAAAAAAGCAGAGAGCCACAGATAAATAAAAAAAAAAGTGGGAAAGAGGAACAGAGGAGAAAAAAAAGGAGAGAGGAACAGAGGAGAAAAAAAGGTGGGAAAGAGGAACAGTGGAGGAAAAAAAAAGTGGGAGAGAGGAACAGAGGAGAAAAAAAAGTGGGAAAGAGGAACAGTGGAGGAAAAAATAGTGGGAAAGAGGAACAGAGGAGGAAAAAAAGTGGAAAAGAGGAACAGAGGAGGAAAAAAAGTGGGAAAGAGGAACAGAGGAGGAAAAAAGGTTTGGGGGCTATTGAATGTTGGGGTGAGTTTAGGGAGAATGAGGTCTATTTATTAAATGTGACTATGAATTATTTAATGGCAGTGATGGTTGCAAGAAATAGGTACTGCTGGGGCTGTTTGCAGGAAGGGAAATAGGTTTATTTGTTAAATGTGAATAGTATTATTTTAATGTTGGGGCTGGAGGAAGGCCTAATTATTAATCGTGAGTGCTATTGATTTAACGTTGGGGCTGGCTGTAATTTTCTAAATGTAGCCATTTTTTTTTCAAAATAGGTCCTTCAACATTCCTGGATCCGGACAAGCCACAACTAAAGAAACCAGAAGCCACAGGTGGAGAAAGTGAGAAGAACAGGTAAGAGAGAGCAGCACAGTGTGTGAAATGTTGTGATTCTAGTAGGGACAATGGCAATTTTTGGTGAATGTTGTGCCCAATGTAAGGTGTAGGCCAAGACTGAACTGTTTGTGTACACACTGCATTCTTTGTATACTACACTGTGGTGGTAGATGTCCTGAAAGTCAGGAGTGCTTGAACATATGTGACGCTCCGGCAAATCGAGAGTCTAGCGATTTTGATGCTAGCCACGCCCCAATGGCGCATTTGCCACGCCCCCAAATGCATGACCACACCTCCGAAAATTTTTGCACCGCTGTTAGGCTAGCTACGCCCCAACGGCGCATTGCCACGCCCCTGAATGTATTACTACACAGCAAAAAAAAAATTGCGGCTTACTCGGCTATGAGGGGGGCCCCATGAATTTGTTGTACCCGGGCCCTGAATTCCTCTTGGCAGCCCTGGTGATATCACACATCCAGTATGCTATTCAGTATCCAATTATGCTTAAATATATTAGTATCTGTCTTAAAGAGCCATGGGGTGGAATGTAGCAGTATGGTATTTACTTTTATTATGAAACAAGATGGAGTCTATCATTGATTTCTATGTGTCTCTTTGATGTTTCAGCACATTATTTACTTGTGTTTTATGGCCATGATTTCCCTAAACCTATTACAGTGGACTATGTCCTTCAATCCAGCTCAGACAATGGTTATTTTTTTTTTTTGTTTTACAACAGACAGAGTATTTGTGTATTCTTAAGTATATGTTGTAATGTTTGTTGTTAAGCAATATGCTCAGTTTGCAAACTTAGCTGTTTTACTCAGAATAATACTGTCATCAACTGCCCATATTGCATCAGCATTTACTTTAGTGTAAGGAAAAGGATTATATAGGATGGCATAGTTCAGACCTTATTTAGACCTCGCTGGTGAGTCAGGAAGACTGTGCCAGATCTCCTCCATCAAAGTATTCTAGGATGCATGATTCAACCTGCTTGTTGAATGTGGGGTCTCCATGCTGTAATTCCGGGGAATTACGTGTGTGTCTAACAACCTATTGAAGCTAAGTATTTTGATTGTCATATTAATTATTAAATCTTTTTCTTATACATAGTTTGTGAGTGTATCATTCTTTCTTTGTGCTAGTATTTCATGATTGTAATCTTGTAACTTGATACACACTTGTCATATAGATCCTCTGTTGATAATATTAGAGAGCTAACCTGCATATTGGCATTAGTAGCCAGAGATTCACATCTCGCATTCATACATATCGCTGATCCTGGATGCAAATTGCATCATTCTGAGAGGCAGAAATAACACTGGTAGCATGGACACAGTACTAGTCAACTTTGACCTGATCAAAGATACAACCGATCTCAATGCAAGGAACAGTTACCATAAACTCAGCCTCAGGGTGCTTTCTCCAGAACTTTTTGAGGCCTACATACCTAGAATTTTTAATGGCAACAACCAGGTGAGCACTATTCTCCCACCAATTGTTGCTTGGTGGCAAGCCTGCTGTAGAACAAAACAGGATTTGTAGAAAGCTATGATATGCAAACCTCATTTGTTCAAGGGAGAGATGGCCACCTAGCAACAAGCGTCCCACCCTCCAGTCCAAATATGAAATCCCTGCCAGTTGCTCCTGATTTCAAGTTTAAATACCTCATTAAAGCTCGTGTCCTCTTTCATTACAGGACAGAAGCCAACAAACAGGGACAGTCCTCCACTTTCCAATAGAATTGGAGACAAATATGCCCAAGCTAATGGAAACATAAGAGACCTGCAAACCGTGTTCTCTAGGGCAATTTAAAATGTGAATAGTACTGGAAGTCATTTTTAAATAGTATTTTGATGGAAGGGTTTAAATAAACTGCCTTAATTCCATTTAGGCGATAAACGTTTTATAATACAGCAGATATAATATTTCTTCTTGGATAAGTAGCAAAAAAAAAAAATACTTTTGAAATATATGCACAAAATCATATGATATATGCATGTTTAATGAAGAAAGTAGCTTTTGAGGTGAATTTGCAATCAACCAATCATAAGCAGGTAGCTCGTGCTGGCAAACTTCATCTGCATTGTACCAGCCTTCAGGCACCCGCAATTATACAGCTACTAACAAGCATATATGTGTCCATGAGGGTCTGCAATTACATGCACATGCCTTTACTGTATTATAGGCTGCCCCTTCCCTCCTCTCCAGTTGCAAGTAGACGCAAGCCAAATGCGAGCCAACCAGCCTATGAGCATATGCATGTGGCTTGTTTTGAGGCTATGCTGAGTAGTAATATGTGAATTTTACTCTACGGAGTTACATCCAACTCAGCATTAGACCCTGCGTGATTACTGTAAATGTGAGAGTCAGGAGGGAGGGAAAAGAGACTTGGGGATAAATGTATGCAGCTGTGCGTTCCTGGGGGGTTTGAAATGGGGGTGATGTTGCCTATAGCAACCAGATTCTAGCTATCATTTGTAAAATGTACTAAACAAATGATAGCTAGAATCTGATTGGTTGCTATAGGCAACATCTCCACTTTTAAAACCTGCCGAAACGTGCAGCTTGATATATTTACCCATAAGAGACAGTTGGAAATGAGAAGGACACCACACACTGTAGCTAGCCTCTAGTGTAAGCTCCCATAGCAACAGACCAAGTTTCAACACTAACAAGGTTACAAGAATATGAAGAAAGATGTCAGTCTGTCAGACAAAACTGCAAGACTATTGAAGCTGATTGCAAGACAATCAGAGGGGGATGCAAATACTATAGAGGAGTTTGCAATGGTCAAAGAATAGCCTGCCAGGGATACTGTAGAAGAAGCAACTAGAATCCAGGTCCTATTCAGGAGGAGAGAGAGAAAGCAAGATATCAACCCAGGGTAATAGGGAAAGCATTTCTTCTATAGCCAGGTAAGTTAATTAGGCATTTCTTATTATAGAAGGGGAGGGGGGGGTAAGCAGAACATTCATTATTATGGGATGGTGAGGTGGAGGGGCATTTACTGTGAAGGGATGATGAGAGCTGGAGTATTTACTGCGATGGGATGCAGGGTTGCCAAGGGCCCCCTCATAGTTCAGCATGTCAAATTTTTATGGGCAAAAGTAGGAGTGATCATACAATTGGGGGTGTGGCTAGCAGGTTAAAAGCACTAGGCCACCCTCCTACAGAAACAAAACCTGCATGGTTGTGTACACCATTGGCACAAGGGTGCAGTGCCCGTTTGCCGGAGCATGACATATGTCCCAGCAGTCTTTTCAGGACATCAAGTACCATAGTGTAGTATATAAACAATGCAGTGTGTACATAAAGAGTTCACAGTCTTGGCCTGCCCCTTACATTGTACAAAACCAAAAATTGGGATTGTCCCACTAGAATCACAACATTTCACAGACTCTCCTGCTCTCTCCTACCTGTTCTTCTCACTTTCACCACCTGTGGCTGTTGGTTTCTTTAGTTGCGGCTTCTCTGGATCCTGCAATGTTGGGGGCTCTATTTGGAAAAAAAATGGGTACATTTAGAAAATTCAAACCAGTTCTGACGTTAAATTATTAGCACCCACAAGTAATAATTAGGCCTTCCTCTAGCCCCAACATTAAAATAATAGTATTCCCATTTAATAAATAAACCTATTTCCCTCCCTCCAAACAGCCCCAGCAGTAAATTAATTGTATTTACACTTCATAAATATACCTATTTCCTGCAATCACTGGCATTAAATAATTCATAGTCACATTTAATAAAGAGACCTCATTCTCCCCAAACTCATCCCCACATTCAATAGCCGCCAAACCACCCCATCTTAAATTTATAGTCCCCAGTATTAAATTGCCCCACCGTCACCCCACAAACAAAATAGTACCCATTAATTAGACACCACCTACTTCACACACACTATATTGCCACAAGCCCCCTGTGCCATCATACACACACACACTACCACAAGCCCCCTGTGCCATCACACACACACTACCACAAGTCATCTGTGCCATCACACAACACAAACTACCACAAGCCCTCTGTGCCATCACACACACCCTCCACAAGCCCCCTGTGCCATCACACACTCACACACACTACCACAAGCCCCCTGTGCCATCACACACACATTACTGTGCTCCTTCATCATCACCATGCTGTGCCTCGTTATGACCACACTGTACCCCTTCATCACAACCACGCTGTGCCTCCTTATGATCAAACTGCGCCCTCCATGCTGCTTTTCCCCCTTCACTTGGCCGCCCTTCATCACTCTGTTCCATGCTGCCCCCCCTTCAACACTCTGTGCCATGCTACCCCCCTCTCCTTCATTATTGTGCCATGCTGCTCCCCCTCTCCTTCAACACTGTGCCATGCTGCTCCCCCCTTTCCCCCACCTCTGCTATCATCAGTGTGACATGCTTGCTCCCCCCACCTCTCCTTCCATCAATGTGCCATGGTGCTCTCCCCCACCTCTCCTTCCATCACTATGCCATGCTGTTCACCCCCCACCTCTCCTTCCATCACTGTGCCATGCTGCCCCACCTTCTCCTTCATCACTGTGCCATGCTGCTTCCCCTTCTCCTTCAATCAATGTGCCATGCTGCTCCCCCCTCTCCTTCATCACTGTGCCATGCTTCTCCCCCTCTCCTTCCTCACTGTGCCATGCTGCTCCCCCCCTCTCCTTCAATCACTGTGCCATGCTGCTCCCCCCTCTCCATCACTGTGCCATGCTGCTCCCCCTCTCCTTCCATCACTGTGCCATGCTGCTCCCCCCCTCTCCTTCATCACTGTGCCATGCTGCCCCCCCTCCTTCCATCACTGTGCCATGCTGGTCCCCCCTCTCCTTCCATCACTGTGGCATGCTACTCCCCCCATCTCTCCTTCCATCACTGTGCCATGCTGCTCCCCCTCACCTCTCCTTCCATCACTGTGCCATGCTGCTCCCCCCACCTCTCCTTCCCTAACTATGCCATGCTGCTCCCCCCTCTCCTTCCATCACTGTGCCATGCTTCTCCCCCCCTCTCCTTCATCACTGTGCCATGCTGCCCCCCCCCTCCTTCCATCACTGTGCCATGCTGCCCCCCCCTCCTTCCATCACTGTGCCAAGCTGCTCCCCCCTCTCCTTCCATCACTGTGGCATGCTACTCCCTCCATCTCTCCTTCCATTACTGTGCCATGCTGCTCTCCCCCACCTCTTCTTCCATCACTGTGCCATGCTGCTCCCCCCAACTCTCCTTCCATCACTGTGCCATGCTGCTCCTCCCACCTCTCCTTCCATCACTGTGCCATGCTGCCCACCGCTTCTCCTTCCATTATTGTGCCATACTGCTCCCCCCACCTCTCCTTCCATCACTGTGCCATGCAACTCCCCCCACCTCTCCTTCCCTCACTATGCCATGCTGCCCCCCCACCTCTCCTTCCATCACTATGCCATGCTGCTCACCCCCCACCTCTCCTTCCATCACTGTGCCATGCTGCCCCACCTTCTCCTTCATCACTGTGCCATGCTGCTTCCCCTTCTCCTTCAATCAATGTGCCATGCTGCTCCCCCCTCTCCTTAATCACTGTGCCATGCTGCTCCCCCCTCTCCTTCCTCACTGTGCCATGCTGCTCCCCCCTCTCCTTCAATCACTGTGCCATGCTGCTCCCCCTCTCCTTCCTCACTGTGCCATGCTGCTCCCCCTCTCCCTCATCACTGTGCCATGCTGCTCTCTTCCTCTCCTTCATCACTGTGCCTTGCTGCCCCCCCCTTCTTCCATCACTGTGCCATGCTGCTCCCCCCTCTCCTTCCATCACTGTGGCATGCTACTCCCCCATCTCTCCTTCCATCACTGTGCCATGCTGCTCCCCTTCACCTCTTTTTCCATTACTGTGCCATGCTGCTCCCCCTATCTCTCCTTCCATCACTGTGCCATGCTGCCCACCACCTCTCCTTCCATTATTGTGCCTTACTGCTCCCCCCACCTCTCCTTCCGTCACTGTGCCATGCAACTCCCCCCACCTCTCCTTCCCTCACTATGCCATGCTGCCCCTCTACACCTCTCCTTCCATCATTGTGCCATGCTGCCCCCCCACCTTTCCTTCTATCACTGTGCCGTGCAGCTCCCCTCCCTCCTTTCCTCCTTCCATCACTCTGTGCCTTTTTTTTCTCTCCCCCCCCCCCTTTTTTTATCATCTGGTGCCTTTCTGCTTTCCTCACTTTCTTTACTTACCTTTGTATTGGCTTCTTTCATCTTCTGTCTTTCTTATTTCTTGCGTGCTGGGTCCTCTCTGCACCGCTCCTCACTGCCTCACTGAATGTCGGGTGTGACTTGATGACGTCGCGCTCGACATTCAGTGTGAACGGAAGAGGGACGCCACCACCGAGATCATGTAATGTATGATTTTTTTGTCTTCTTTTTAAATAGCCTGCTCCCCCCACCAATGAAGGGGGCGGAGCCCACCCGCCAACAAATAATAAAGAACAGAAGAAGAAAAAACATTTTAAGTTAAACAAACAAAAAAAAGTCAGTAGTGACGGCCCGGGCCGGGCCCACTGGCAGACCCAGGCCAGGGTAATTAGTTACCCCCCACCTTCTCGGCGGCCCTGATAGGACGGTGAGGGGCAGAGTATTTACTGTGATGGAATGGTGAGGGGGGAACGGAACATTCATTGTTATGGGATGGGATATGTATGGGGAGGTGCCCTGCCATATTAATTAGTACAGGGCCCCAAAGTTTCTGATGGTAGCACTGCACCACACCCAGAACTATTTGTAACAGCCATTCTCAGAAAGAGTTACAGTGCGCTACACTGCTGGGATTACAATGCCCTCTCCTAACGTGACATACATTTAGTAGTGGCTATTGTTTAAGGGACGACTCCGCCCCTTTTCACTACATCTACCCCATCTGGAGAGGAACACTGTATTCTTCTGGTGTGTTGAACCACTCATTACTCCACACATTGAACATTCTGCCTTCTGTTACAGGAGCTATCCTCATATCATCATCACCACCATCACCATTTATTTATATAGCGCCACTAATTCCTCAGCGCTGTACAGAGAACTCACATCAGTCCCTGCCCCTTTGGAGCTTACAGTCTACATTTCCTAACACACACACAGACAGACATGGAGAGAGAGACTAGAGTCAATTTAATAGCAGCCAATTAACCTACTAGTATATTTTTGGAGTGTGGGAGGAAACCAGAGCACCCGGAGGAAACCCACGCAAACACAGGGAGAACATACAAACTCCACACAGATAAGGCCATGGTCGGGAATTGAACTCATGACCCCAGTGCTATGAGGCAGAAGTGCTAACCACTTAGCCACCGTACTGCCCAAATCAGACATGTTGCTACCATTATATTGTATTTGTATTGTTATCATTGCATTATTGTCTGTGCATGTGTTTTGTTATTGTTTTACTATCATATGCCGTTGTCCCTTTACTGTCATTTGTTTTTAATTGTTATTCTATTTTAATATTACTCTTGTATTATATTCTATTTGTACCCTACTCTAAGTGGTATATTTATTAAACTGCGGATTTAAGAAAGTAGAGATGTTTCCTATAGCAACCAATAAGATTCATGTTATTTATTTAGTAAGTTCTACAAAATGACAGCAAGATTCTGATTGGTTGCTATTGACAACATCTTCATTTTTCAAACCTGCAGTTTAGTAGCTATACCCCTAAGTGTTTACTTTTGGCACACTTAACCCACAAAATGTTATGGTTACACCTCTGAATAACCTTATTGTATAGCTAGAGTGGCAAACAGTTGAGACTTTGATCTCTATCGATTTTGGAAATAGCCAATTTTTTCCCCGATTTTCACGTAACCAGCAGTAGGCTGGTAGCACTAGGGTAATAGTGGCCGGACGGGGGGACCCCACGTTTTTTTTCTTAACTTTTATTTTATTTTTAAACATTTGACAGCTGCCGCACCTCCGGCTGTATAGTCATACAGTGTAACAGTGATGTGTTTACTAATCACGCTGCTACGATGCAGCGTGTTGTATCTGGCGATTTTTAAAGCAAACTCGGGACAGTTTGCTTAATTGCAGCTTTATACATTTGAGTCTTGTATAGCTCGAGTGGCATACAATCGAGACTTTGATCTCTATCGATTTTGGAAATAGCAATTTTGACAGAAACACAACTCTGGCGATTCTACATGATATCTCAGGTTCATACATCAGCAAGTTTCAACTCTCCCGAGAAAATCGCTGGATTTGCAAAATTGCATGTTGATACATTTACTCCATGATGTCAAAAGTTACATTGTGAGTGTAGTAGGGACATAGCATAGTAAAAAGTTGGGTTGAAGGTAAGTATCCAATTCTACAATTCTCATCAGATCAAATGAGGATGAAACATGAGCAAAACAAAAAATATAAGGGTTACATATGTAACTTCCTTTAGTGCTTAGACCAATAAGTTAAAGAGGTTGCACTTGTATTAATTGAGCTCTATATTACTTATGTTGTTACTTTCACAACATTTATCTCTTGTTATTAGATCAAGAAATTAGCATAGTTGTTATCTTATTTAAGACATGAGGGATGGAGAGAGTCCAGTAAAAAAATCCATTTGCTTTCTTTTTGAAGGAGTGCCCTATCCATGTCACCTCCTCTAATTCCAAGTTTTACCCTTTCTATACCAAAAGCTTCCAAATTTCAGGGGTCACCTCTATGCTTCATCAGAAAATGTCTCACCACAGATGTCAGTTGTTTAAAACAATCCTTTTCCTTCTGTGCGTATCTGATAGATCCAAAATTGTTCTAAAACTCGTTGTTTAAGGGCTTTACTATTGTTGCCAACATAAATTTTGTTGCAAGGACATTTCAGAGCGTATCACAGTTGAATATCAACTGTGATACGCTCTGAAATGTCCTTGCAACAAAATTTATGTTGGCAACAATAGTAAAGCCCTTAAACAACGAGTTTTAGAACAATTTTGGATCTATCAGATACGCACAGAATTGGCAATATGATGTATAACTTCATATTTATTTGGGTATTCCACCATTTTTTTAATATAATAACAGGCCTTACAGCTTCCACACTTGTGGGAGCCTTTAGCTATATCCTCAGTTTTCCTTTGAATATAATAGGCTCTCACCAATCTATCTTTCAAATTTCTTGCTTGTCTCCAACTCAGATTTACCCATTCATCTGGATTTTTCTTCAATACCTCGTCTAATAATAGGACTGGCCAGTTTTCCTGTAAAATTAATTAAACTTCCCTCAATTCATTACAAAAGTTCCCTACAAATCTTATCATATTGGTGTCGTCTCTCCTTTTCTTGGAATAAATCAGGTCAATTTGATCCTTTTGCTGTACTTCTTTAAAAGCCATTTAATGGCTCTCCTACTGTATTATTAGTATTTATTTATAGGGCGCCACTAGGTATCCGTAGCGCCGTACACGGACAGACAGAAACACGGTACAGGATGAGACAGCACGGAACAGTTAACAAAAAGCACAGTAACTCGGAAGCTCAAAGTACAGCAGGATAAAAGGTGAGGCCCCGGGGGTAGAGAGAGGGGGTAGAAGGGCCTCATGGAAGAGACAAGGAGCCGGAGAGCAGAGTTAAGGTGGTGGAGAACAGGAGGAGAGGAGGCCCTGCTCAAAGGAGCGTACAATCTAAGGGGAGGGTAGGAGCCTCTCTCAATTAATCTGTGGCTGTTTTTTAACCCCAATCTCAAATTCCTGGTTATTCGGACAGTTCCATTTTGTTCTTAAAAATTCCCCTTTCCAGATGTTTTTATAACTGGTGGGAAATGGAAGTTTTGTTCTTGACTCACTGTATATGTCAATTTAAGATTGTTCTCATTGTCATATAAAATATCCACAAATTGCCTGAAACCATTCTCATCTCCCTTCCAGAGAATTAGTGTATCTTCAATATATCTGATCCAAGTTAAAACTTGGTCAGTATATATTTGTAAGTTCTCCCTAAAAACTGTCTCTCTTTCCCACTTACCCAAATAGAGGTTTGCAAAAGTCAGGACACAAGTTGCCCCCATAGCTGTTCCCCGAATTTGCAAGTAGAATTTGTGTGCAAAAATCTTATTCAAAATAAATTCTAATAATTCCACCAAAAAGGAATTGAACACTTTATCTCTGTTTGTAAAAAGAATTCGACAGACTCAATTTCTATTACATGTCCTATGCTCGTATAAAGGGATACAACGTCACATGTTATCATCCACATGTCATTATCAAAAGTGATTCCATCTAACATCTTGAGAATGTCTTGTATCCTCAGTATACGAGGGTAAAGCAGTTGCATGTTTTCTTAGGTGAGTGTCTATAAAGATATTCGCCTGTTCCGTCAGGCTTCCAACATAGATCTATGATAATATACCTATTTTATGTCTGTATAACTATATTTATTAATAGAGAGAGATAGAAAATTGGGTGCGCACAGCTAGGATAAGTGTAATTGTGTTAGAACTCAGCTGCTAGAAAACGGGAGAGTCCACTCCCTTTATTCCTTATACAAGCCTTCAAAAAGTTACATGTTTGTGACGAAACGCGTCGGGCACCCTGCCCACCACCGGAAGTAGCTGCGTGCGTTCCACGGTGGAACGCATGCCGGACTGCAACACACAAGTTCTACCAAACACAGCAGCTGTGCAACGTTTGATACATGATCATCGGGACAATCCACTGTACATCATATCTTAAGAAAAGGACAAATTGCAAGTATTTCGGCATATGCTTCACACTGTTATCAAGCATCTTCACAAGCTTAACATTTTTTCCACTGATGTAGAGACTTTTACATGATAGGAGTGGATCTCCTTGATTTTAGAGGCTACCAATGATCATTGGCACCAATGACTTTCTTTTGTTGCTATTTTATGCTTATCTGTTTATGTCTTATTTTTTATGAATATTATATATATATCTTTCGTGAATTTTAATACTTATTTAATTCAAGGAATCCCTGTATATGTTTGTGAGTCATCAATAAATATATGATATACCATTCCAGACATATCAATATTATATTATACTACATTAGTTAGACTCAAGCACTGAATATTACTACACCATATATTTATTAATATATTGCAAATAATGTTATGCATATATCACTCACACACTTTGGGGCTCATGCAGAATTGTTCGTCAAATCGAAGTAAATTACTCTAAAAAAAGAACACAGAAAAAAACATATTTCAGCCCGTATGCATACCTGTCTTATTTCATTATATTTTGCAGACACTAATTAAGTCCAACATGACATACAGGATCTAAAGCCATTTAATATTCATTAGTCTTCAATATTGGGACATTCAGGTCCTGACTTTGCCCCTCCTCACTGAGGCCACAAACCAAGGGACTTTATTTAAGTCTTACTCCCATTCTTTCTCCTCCTTCATCTGCTCACACAGTGGTATTAAAGGATATTAAACAATTAAGCAAGGTTCATAAAATGGTGATGCTCTTCTTTTGTGCAGGGATTAATTGAGGTTTTAAAAGGTGAGATTTTCTTTGACAGTGGGCATAGGACTTCACAAGATATGACATAGTTATTGCTGTCCTGAGACATCTTATGGAAGGTTCTTCAGGCAACTTCGAGTGCAGGTTATGCATGCCCACTCATAGATTTAAAGATATCCAACAATGCTTCTTCAGGAGAAAGATCTTAACGTTGATTATTAAAATCCAGTTGTGTCTCTTAAGGTTTCTACTCCTGGAAATTTGCAGCAGGAATGAAGGAGCATGAACATAAATAACTTTTAGCAAGTTCAATACTAGATATATACAGAGTAGATATTGGCGCCGGAAACTCTTTCCGGATAGAACATGCTAGAAAGTGTGTCACCTTAACCGTTCTTAGGACACTAAATTATATAGAATTAAATTTGGTAAAGAATATTGTCCAGCGAGCAAAGTATTTTAGCAATCCAGAGATATTGTAGTATTTTGTATCTGTATTGATCAAAATAGGGAAATTTTGTCAAATGGATCTTAGGACTGTTCAGCACAATGAAACCTCTTATCTTTATGTGTGAGGTCTGTGATTACATATATTGGTACCACATTCTTAACTGCTGGAGTTGGCCAATCCAAAATTGGAGGATTTCACATTTTTATGCTTTAATGTATAAACACCTAAGAGTCCAAAGTACTTCAGCCATATGGCACAATGTTGTTCAAGTTAGGTAGAAAAATAAATTGTATAAATAAGCTATTACAGAGTAAAAATGTCCTTAAAAATTAGATTCACAAGAACATCTGGAGGTGTTTTAGCAGAGCTCACACTGCCCAGTTACAATCTGCTGCCATCCACTCGTTTTCAGTGGCTTTACGCCACCTGGTCATGGCAATGGCGTAACATCAATGGGATAAGCAGAGAACAAGCGGCTTGATATTGCCCACTTCTCTATAACTAATGTCCCACACCAGACCTATTTAATAAGCAGTTAGTTCAGCATACAGTTCTTGCCATTTTTGAAGTGGACATCACCCGGCCCCTATGGCTCTGTGATTCCTGTAGCTGCATGTGCTTGGGGCTTGGGTTGAGTGCCACTCAATGGAAGACCTGCCCTGGCTGCCAATGCTGATAGGTGACAGATGAAGGAGCGACTCTGGCTGCATGTGGGATAGAGCCAATAGTAATCTTATCAATTTGCCTCTGTCACATCTGCACTAGTCAGGCTTTACTGTTGAACACTTGATTGGAATTGTACTGATATAGTCTATATTTACATTGTGTCTACAGAGGTGGAGTTGCTGTTGCCACTCTCACAATCCAGACCTCCCCTGGAAAGATGACTCTTCCAGAGTCTAGGTGGCTCATTATGGGCTTGATTCATCAAGGCATGCATAGTGAGTTCAACGTGTGCTTGTTCTAAAATGCACGCAAATCGGGTCTGCACACTCCTGGTTCCAACAAAGAATGGATCTGAAGATATGTGCGTTGCTGAATTTGGGTGTAGGTCTGCTGTGCTCTACTATACAGGACACTGCAGGATACATCCAAAAATTATGTAGATTATAAATTTGCAAAAAGATGCACTCAAGAAAAATATTGAATTAATGTCACCTGTTAATAACATAGGCATTAATTATAAAACAGTGAAAAAAGTGTTATTATTACATGAAATACATTTATTAGGATGTTCTTAATGTATACTGAACATGAAATACATTTTTACATTTTCTCCTAATGGCAAAAACATGTTATAGTATGCACAATAGACTTTTATCACTAATGACCAGGACTTAGGCTAGCCTTGTAGCTAGAGCAAGAGATATGGCAGAAAAACAAGTAACTTTGCGATGCAGAGCTTGATTCAGACATGACTGAGTGTGCTTGAGTTTGGCACGCCCCTTCCCCACCCTGTTTTCTCCCAATAACATAGGCTGTAGTAAGTGTCCTTTGTGTATGACAGGTCTGAGTTTACTGGTGTATGGTCCAGTTCATGACAAGACATTTTGCGTATGATACGCTCAAATCGGCAGATAAATCCTATATCTCTGAATGCTAGGAGGAATTTTTCACCTAACTTGTTGGAGTCAAACTTCTGGTGGTACCACCAAAGGAATGGGGGCTTCTGACAGACATACTATGTATATGAGTATAACGTCTCTCAATAAGGAAAGTGCATGGTCATATGTTTTATTTGATGTAATCAGTGCCAATACCACTGTAAGAAAGTAGAAACAATCCATACAAGAGTCGGACAGTGCTTTTATTTTACAGTGGCATTATGTCTTGTGAAAGCATTTCTAGGTCCTCAGCGATAATGGTAATGATATGTGAAGGAGTTAAAAATCTTGGCATTTGCCTTAAAAATACATTCAGCGTAATCACCAGCTCCAGCCTTGAACTATCTCAAAGACCCCTAGGACAGGGGATAATGGATGATGACATTGGGAGTACTGGCTCCAGTGAAAGTTGATAAGAACCCATAAAAGTGACATGAAGAGAACTAACTAGCTTTGTCAGAAGATTTATATTTACTCAGGAAAATATCATGTGTTTCTATAACCAGATCAAAGGCTTTTTCATGTATATATGTATCCCACTAATAAATGAGCACAGCTCAGTTCTATCTTGACATTGCATGTTTGTGTCTTCATTACTGATCTCCTGGTTAACCAGCATCTTATCTCACTGATATCTGAAGGGACTTGACAAAGGAGAGGTAAAATTACCCTAACAGTCTCATTATGGTCACAGGACTATAAGTTGCCTTATGAATCAATTTGTTTCAATAATAGTGAGATGCAGAGATTTCATCACAATATCTTGCTACACAGAGCTAATCTATATATGCCATTTTCAGTTACCAGCATTTCAGAAAAACAGCCTTCTTTTAGTGTTGTAGCAGTGTTTTGCCAGCAAGTTTCTGCAGTATACTAATTTCAACCCTTTAGAACTGCAAGTACCAGCATACCTATGGTTTACAGATCATACTGCTACTTGTAGAACTACAAGTGGCAACATGCCCTTGCATCCAGGGACCTATGGGTTCGATTTTGCCATTACAAGCCAAACCTATGAAAATAGGAATCATCATTAAATGATGATTCCTGTTTTCAAAGCTTTAGTTAGAGGGTGGAGCATGGAGCGTGGAACACCCCTATAAAGGCACCCTCTCCACCCCACTAACTCAATTCAATAATATCACTCCACAAAAGGAAATCATATTTCTGTTCTGTAGTCCATTTAGTACTTGACACCTAATTTACGTAAAAAATGCTGATGCATTCAAAAGAAAGATGCATTTACTTGTGTATGCAGAGCTGCACGTATTTAAAGGTATGTGAACTCAGCATACTATGTTTAATGTGTACAGCATTTAGATACTTTTAAAGAGTATCATCATCTTGTAGAGATCAATTTGATGATGACTGCCATCTCTACAACTTGATGATACTATTCAAAAAATCTTACCTGTCTAGCATGCCAAGATGGTGTCTATAGACCTACATGTTTGTGTGTATGGGGTTTATCTAGTGATCCACAGACAGGCTATGGGGTATACTTACTAAACTGTGGGTTTGAAAAAGTGGAGATATTGCCTATAGCAACCAATCAGATTCTAGCTGTCATTTTGTAGAATGTATTAAATAAATAATAACTAGAATCTGGTTGGTTATTATAGGCAACATCTCCACTTTTACAAAACCGCGGTTTAGTAAATATACTCTTATGTCTTGGACTTTCATACAGCTACATTGTGCTTGTTGTAGCCCCTGGCTCAGTGACTGATGTTAACAGGGGTCAAATTAGCAACAAAAGTGACAGCTGACAAAGTTAATGAGCTATATGTAACTGTCATTAGTAGGTACTGGAGAATTTCAAACCCCCAAGGAATGAAAGACTGAAGCATAGAAAACAAAGACCGGGAGAATAAGGTGAAACAGTTTGGACAGCTTTTCTGCACTGGAGTCTCGGAGCTCTAGATATAGGGCTAGCACAGTTTTAAAGCAGAAGGGTCCTCTTAGTTCAGTGGGATACAGTTACTTTAATCGATTGCAAGCTTGGATACTTTTTTGAGGCTCAAAATGAATACATTCCAATATCACTGTGGGGCCTCCAATGTACAATAAGAGCCCATTAGTATCCTGAGTCACAATATTGGCCTATCAACCAGTGCACTTTAATAGACTAATTAGAGGCTATCAATTGTTGTATTATTTCTTTACTTAGTTATTCTTAACTTATTAACAAAATCTTTTTTATTGCATTTTAGGCGTATTTAGTATCATAGTATTTGTTATTGTTTATCACCTATTCAATTACTATGTAGTTATTGGTGTTATTATGACATATATATTCATTGAGTGTTTACTATTGTCAGTTGGTATTCTAGTTATTGTTTGACATTAGTTAGCTCAATTCATGAAATTCACTATACTTTTATCTTTAGTGTAACTCACACTACCCTTTACTTGCTACAGTAACTATTTTCCTTTCCCTACTCCATGGCAGCCCTTAGAATGGGTTAATAACCTGATCAGCTTAGTGTAGACAGGAAAAATTCGCTCCACCTGAACCGTGTATAAGACAGCTCCTCCTTTCCTGTCTCAGCGTGTGTAGGACAGGGTAGTGCAGAGTAGCATTTTTTTTTTGTGTGCTAGAGGGCTTACTGGAGGTTATGGCTTTCCTCATGAGGTTGGCTGTGTGGCGGTTCAGCTGGGCCTGTGCCTGACCGGACCGTTCCCTTCAGCGTTGGCTGTTTGGGAGTCTTCAGCAGTATTGGCGATGGTGCCCAGAGCGGGCGTATGCACAGTGATGCAGTACGGGTGCGCGCATGTAGAGGGCACATGCGCAGTACGCTGGACAGATTACTATGCAGCGCTGGCTTCCCTGTTTTTTGTTTTTTTTTAAAAAAGTTTTATTTTGCAAGGTCATGATAACAACAGAGAACGTATGACAAAGTGCATACTGATAACAAAAGTAGTCAGGAAGTAACAATATCAACAACCAGCATAAAACATGTGAAGTCACTAAGTCAATCCATCAAACAATTTTAGTAGTAACAGATGACCTAAGGTTTTTATAGAAAGTGGAAGAAAGAAAGAGAATACATAGAGGAGGAAAGGAGAGAGAAATGAGAGAGAAGAGGAGAGAAGGGAAGAAGTGATTAGATCCATTGTTAGTTGGGAAAAAAACCAAGAGGGATATGAGGTTTTAAAGCTGAGCTAAGTAAAGGGTGGGCACGCCTGGAAGAAGGATAACCATGGATCCCAAACCTTGGAGAAGGCTCTAGAGGAATTCCGGATAATACTGGTCATGTATTCCATCTGTTCAATCTGCCAAATTCTGTTGATTATGGACTGCATGAAAGGAGGGGATTGTGAGCGCCAGTCTGCCGCTATTTGGCAGGTAGCTGCCGAAACAATATGCCTGATCAATTTATTCTGGTGTCGGGTTGCCGTGGGAGCCCCCATAGGAAGAAGAAAAAATTTGGGCTCCAGGGGAATATCCACCTGGAGAATTGAATTAATCAGACCTCTTATCTGGATCCAGAAGCCTGTCAATTTTGGGCATGACCACCATGTGTGGAGAAATGTGCCTTCATGGGAGCACCCTTGCCAGCACTGATCAGATGAATCAGGAAGGATTTTGCGAAGACGCGACGCCACATAGTACCATCGATATAGCACCTTATATACGTTCTCTTTAATTCTTACACAGATGGAACAAGAGGCGGCGTTCTCGTAAATTTCAGACCATTCCTCTTCCAGTAGCTCTTCACCAAGGTCCCGTTCCCAGGTTAGTTCATGGGGGGCTCTAAAGCGTTTATATTAGACCTTTAGTTGAAGATTGGCGTAGACAGAGGGCTTCAAAGCTGGAAAGAGGTCGGACTAGCAGGCGATCTTTAGTAATACTGTGGAAATGGCGAAGTTGCAAAAACTGATAAAAGTGCTTTGAGGAAATGTGGATCTGCGATTGAATTTCAGAAAACTGAGGAAAAGTTGCGGAGGTGGATAAATGATTGAGGTAAATGACTCCCCGCGAGTATCATGGCTGGAATGAGCTATGATGCAGTCCGGGAGGAAATTCCGGAGAGTTGAATAGCGGAACAACCGGTGAGGGATGGGGAGACAAGGGCTGGCTTCCCCGTTTACCAAACCACCTGTCAGGAGGAAGACAGGTGGAAATCGTTACCCTGCAATGGACACACTTTGATGATGTTAGGGCAGACACCTTTTTAAGCAACTGATGCCCATTATATGAGGCTCATTGTTGGCTAGAGGTGGATGTATGTTGCAGGACCTAGCAGCTATCTGGATACAGTGCACTGTGGACTAGGAGCCCGCCCCAAAAAAGCTGAAGGACACCCCAAGGTAAGCACTTAGAGTGGGTGTTTTGTGTACTTTAGAATAGGTTACTTAGTACCTTTTTTATTGTCCCCCCTCTGTCCCCTATGAATGGGTCTCCGGCGATCAGAGTCACATGGGACGTGCAACATGTGATAGGTGCCATCCCATGTGTGAAGAAAGTCTGCAGAGCGTGCCTTGGATTGAACAAGTTAAGGAGGGAGAGGTGGGGAGTAGTTTGTGTGACAGTGTATGAATATAGTGTGTGTGTGTGACAGTGTAACTATAGTTTGTGTGTGTGTGACAGTGTATGAATATAGTGTGTGTGTGTGACAGTGTAAATATAGTATGTGTGTGTGGGCCAGTATATGACAATTGTGTGTATATGTGGGACAGTGTACAACTATAGTATGTGTGTGGGACAGTTTATGACTATAGTATGTGGGTGGGGGACATTGTATGACTATAGTATGTGGGTGGGGGCCAGTGTATGACTATAGTATGTGTGTGGGGGCCAGTTTATGACTATAGTATGTGTTAATTTATTGCTGGGGTTGTTTGAAGGGACGGAAATAGATGTATTTATCAAATGTGAATACTATTAATTTAATGTCAGGGCTAGCTGGAGGGAAATAGATGTATTTATCAAATGTGAATACTATTATTTTAATGTTGGGGCAGGAGGGAGGCCTAATTTTGAAACGTGGGTGCTATATTGATTTAACGCCAGGGCTGGTTGGAGTTTTCTAAATTTCATGTACTCATTTTTTTTCCAAATGGGGCCCCCAACATTCCAGGACAAGCAGCAACTGATCTAAAGACACCAGCAGCCAAAAGTGGTGAAAGTGACAAGACAGGTAGGAGAGACCAGGACAGTCTCTCCTACCACTTAGTCAGGATTTGGTCTGACTTCAAAGACAGTTGGGAGATATGTCCTGCTTCACACTGTACTGCTTGTGAAGGCAGAACTGCGTGCACCTAACAGTAGTGCTCACAGTATTGCCAGTGTATTTGTCGAAAATGTGTCTAATAGCCATACTACATCATAGGAGCCCCCCTGTCTTAAGTGCCCTGGGCCCCCCGAGCCTTAATCCAGTTCTGGTCAGCAAGAGGAATCTGATAGTTGCTCCCAGTCCAAGACAGGACACAGCCTGCAGAGCAAGCTGAGGAGCTCTAAGTCACAAGAGATTTATTAGTCTTGTCAAAGTCGTATAATTGGATGAACGAAAGTATATTGGTTTAATATTGGTTTGCCGTGCGTATTGCGAAGCGTACGCCACGCATTACAACAGTTAGTTATTTATATAATTTCAAATTGGTTCTGTTACACTGTAATTCAGGAGCAGATAGTATTCGGTTTATTATTAGTCTATATATATATATATATATATATATATATATATATATAGATAGATATATATATGTTGATTATATGTACATTGTAGTGTTATTAAAGGTTTAGGTAATAGGAAAGGTGTCATGCCTGATATCATATTGAAGCCCTATTCATCAGCAGCTGTCCGGTGCAGTCGGCGAAGAGATCGCACATTGCATACTTTAGCTATTGATATTAGAGAGTAAAACCTTTGTATGATACTGGCTATGAAAAGGAGCAGACCCCCTGGAGAGAAGACCCCCACCTTTGGATTCCTTAGATTGAATCAACCTATTACCTGTCTGGCCTGGACCCACCCAACGTCTGGACCTATAGAAACAATCTACGTCATCTCTTTTGGTCACAATGAAACACTGACTGTATATATATTAGCTGCATCTCACTGGGGCCTCAGTCAATTCTGACACAATATTCTATACAGAATATTGTCCATCGGGTCCGGTGGGTGCGCAGCGTGCGCAAGCGATTTCATTTGGTATGTACTTATCTTTTGGTATTGGCTGTGCTGTACTGTACTTTATCATGATATAATAATGTATTGAATTGTTGACTATTTACATCTGTTAAAAAATAAATCACTTTGTGCTTTGGACACACATTTAATTGATTGGGCAATGCTTATTTTAAAACGATAAAATTACTTTAATAGTCTTGTGAGACTAAGAGCTTCCCTGCTCACTCTGCAGAAAGTTCCCACCCTTATGGATATCAGCAGCACCAGAAGCATAGATAAGTACAGTAGGCTGGGGGTGTCATAATGTCGTGATGTGGCTGGGAGGGTGTAATAAATGTAATGTTTTATTATAATGTATGTATCAGTGCCCCATGTTGGCCACACCCACAACACAATATGGTCACACCATTTTCGGCACATAGTTTCTTTCCTGCTGGAACTGAGGTGGGCCTGTGTACTTTAAATGCCAGGGCTGATTTTTAGTCCCAGTCCGGCCCTGCTAATGGTTATGTTCTAAGGATGGCTTGGGAAGTTACAAAAGACACAGAGGTGGAGCTGTCTTATATGCAGTTCAGGTAGGGTGAATTTTTCCTGTCTACACTAAGCTGATCAGGGTATTAACCCATTGTAAGGGCTGCCATGGAGTATTTCAAGGAAAGGAAATTAACGGTGAGTATAATTCTCAATTTTTTTTGGGGTTCAATAAATATGTAGATCTTTGCAATGACTTAACTCTTTGTCAGAGAGTAGTGCTATAGCATAGCTTAGTGTGGGGTTCAAGGAGCCTCTAAAGTGGGAATTCCTTCTATGGCCCACAAGCTGAGTAAGAAGACTCAGGTGGAGGTGCAGCGTGACATGAGATATCAGGGGAGTATATTTATTATCTGTTTGTAACCCAACAAGACACAGTATTGTATTATTTCTATAGGCAAGGATTTTTTTTCCCTTTTCAGGTGTATTTTGGATAGTGTACACTTGTTCATAGCTGCATTTTTGAATGAATAGTTTTTCAATGCAGTTATATTAGTCTGAGGCTTCACTGTGAAATACTGTGGGAGTAGAAGGCTTCCTGCTTCTCCCTTCCAAAATCTGTGAAAATTAAAAATAAACAAATCGCTGCCTAATTTATGATATAATGAGTGAATCATCGACTAGCAGGTGGAGAAAAACAGGTTGACATGACAAAGTGACAGTGGCGTGGGAGGAGAGGCTGTGTGGGGGGAGAATGGTGAGATAAATGGTAAGGAAATTATATAAATACAAGGACAGTGAAAGTTTCTAGTTGATTTGATTGATTTTGATTGTAAATCACAAAACAAAAAAGTGTTTAGGTGTTATGCAAATAAGCTATAATATAATAAACAAGTGATGCTAATACTCCTGAAAATAATACCTGTGTAAATCACAAGTTTTTGTTGTTTTAATTTAATATCTTCAATTAATCCATTACTTCAGTGTTCATTACAAAATTTAATGTATTATAAGTAATAAGGCCTTCAGCCTTGCACCTTTATATACAGTTATGGCCAAAAGTTTTGAGAATGACACAAATATTGGTTTTCACAAACTTTACTGCTTCAGTGATTTTAGATCTTTTTGTCAAATGTTCTTATGGTATACTGAAGTAAAATTACAAGCATTTCATAAGTGTCAAAGGCTTTTATTGACAATTACATTAAAATTATGCAAAGAGTCAATATTTGCAGTGTTGACCCTTTTCTTTGAAGACCTCCGCAATTCACCCTGGCATGCTGTCAATCATCTTCTGGGCCACATACTGACTGATGGCCGCCCATTGCCTTGCCTAATCAATGCTTGGAGTTTGTCAGAATTTGTGGACTTTTGTTTGTCCACCTGCCTCTTGACAATCGACCACAAATTCTCAATAGGATTAAGGTCTGAGGAGTTTCCTGGCCATGGACCCAATTTCAATGTTTTTATCCCCAAGCCACTTAGTTATAATTTTTTCCTTATGGCAAGGTGCTCCATCATGCATTGTTCATCACCAAACTGTTCTTGGAACATTGGGAGAAGTTGCTTTTGGAGGATGTTTTAGTACCATTCTTTATTCATGGCTGTGTTCTTTGGCATAATTGTGAGTGAGCCCACTCCTTTGACTGAGAAGCCACCCCAAACATGAATGGTCTCAGGATGCTTTACTGTTGGCATGACTCAGGACTGATGGTAGCTCTCACCTTTCTTTCTACGGACAAGCATTTTTCCAGATTCCACAAACAATCTCAAAGTGGATTCACCAGAGAAAATGGCTTTACTCCAGTCCTCAGCAGTCCAATCCCTGTGTCACGCTCTAGGGTGTCACTCACCGGACCGTGAGTGCTTCTACACTGGTGCGAGGTCCTCCATCTTTTCTACCTACACCTGTGTGGAATCGTGGCCGCCCGCTATCCTGCCATCTGCGCATGCGCAGGACCCGCTATTAACTTCACCTGTCCATTGAGGGGATTGACAGATCAATCACCTCACCCTATTTAAGGCACCTGCAACCCTAGGTAGGGGCCTGATCTTGAAGTCTCATTCCCCGTGAACTTCTATAGGTGTGTGCAGTTTCCAAACTGCTTCCAGCTTTACTCGTGTGTACAGTTTCCAAACTGTTTCCAGCTTTACTCATATCACAGCTTCCACGCTGCTCCCTGCTCCACTCAGCAGTGGTTCTCATACCGCTCCAACGCTATCACTCTGTTGATCGTGTTACAGCTTCCACGCTGCTCCTGTGCTCAACTCAGCGGCGGTTCCCATACCGCTACAACGCTTCACTTCTCAGCTGATTCCGGATCTACACAACTGGGTATGCTCTACTGACTATTGACTATTGCTCGCATACCAGTTGTATCCATTGTTGTTTGCTGCACAGGGTACAGGTACCCATATAGACTGTGTTACTGCATTGCTTCATTTAGGACAAGCTTTCACTCAAGCTACAATATCTCCTCACGCTACTACTTGGCGTTATTGTGCATATCTGCTGTGACCAGCCTCTCCTCACTGCAAGGCATCTACTCTATACAGACTATTCATTGTGCCTTCCATTCCTGCCTCTCAAGACATTGCTCTACTCGCGCTGTTCCCATACAGCCACAGTTTGCCTTTCAACCTCACTCTCCTGCACCTGGACAAGTCCTCACTCCTTCACACAGCAGTGGTACAACTTGCTGCACGCAGACCACTGACTTCCCTGCTACCTACCCGCACCTGGACAAGTCTTCCTATCACATCGGTGGTACAACTTGCTATACGCTGACCACTGACTCTCCTATTACCTACCTACACCTGGACCCGATTTCTCACCATAGCAGTGGTACAACTTGCTGCATGCAGACCACCGACTACCCTGCTACCTACCTGCACCAATACTATTCTTCCCATCACAACAGTGGTACAACTTGCTGTACGCAGACCACTGACTCCTCCTCTACTTACCATCACCTATCCACGTCCACTCCTCGTGTCTACATTATCTTCAGTCTCCAGTTTACAGCTCCAAGTCGTTGACTTCCTCAGACTATCTCTACTCTCCTGCTGTTGTGTCGCTCCAATCATTCACCTGCCTGCTTTGAGGTGCGTGCCATATCCCCGCCTCTCTAGCAGAGTTCCATCTGGTGAAACTCGGGTAGCAACTCCTAGTGCCCGTGACAGTAAGATCAGGCCATGACAGACCCAGGATTGGAACCAACAGCTAAGGAGATGCTGCAGCATCTGATCACTCGGGTAGAACAACAGGATGTTCGGCAGCAACATCTGTTCCAGTGTTTCCAGTCTCTGGCCACCCGAGCAGTTCCTCCACAAAATGTTTCAGCGACTGTTGAACCTCCAGCGCCTTCTCCTTCCCCAGTGCCATCCCTGGTGTCTACTGCTTCCACGCTACACCTGCCTACTCCCTCAAAATATGACAGAGACCCAAAAACTTGTAGAGGTTTCCTTAATCAATGCTCTCTCCATTTCGAGCTTCAACCTCACCATTTTGCCACTCATCGTGCCAAAATAACCTACCTCATTTCCCTGTTTTCCGGACAGGCTCTGGCGTGGGCCTCCCCTCTGTGGGAGAGAAATGACCCCCTATTGGAGGATAGTGCACTGTTCATCTCCATTTCTCGAAAAAGATTCGACGAACCTGGCCGCGTTGTTTCTGCGGCTTCTAGCATCCTCTGACTTCGCCAAGGATCACGCTCTGTGGCCCAGTACGTCATTCAGTTTCGGATACTTGCCTCTGAACTGCAGTGGAACACCGAGGCCCTGATAGCTGCCTTCTGGCAGGGTCTAGCAGACAAGATCAAAGACGCACTGACCACACAAGAGTTACCATCCTCCGTGGATGACCTAATTTCCTTATGTCATAGGGTAGACATGAGATTCCGTGAGAGGGAGTCTGAAAGAACCAGCACCTCTAAAGGGTTCACTACTCCATCACCTCAAGTTCGTCATCTTCCTCCAGTGGAACCCATGGAGGTAGGCCGCTCAAAATTAACATCTCAAGAGAGGGATCGACGAATTAAAAATAGACTCTGCATCTATTGTGCTGACCCTTCTCACAGCTTGAACTCATGTCCCAAGAAGTCGGGAAATGCCAGGCCCTAACCTGTTCTGGAGAGGTAAGGTTAGGGTCCCTGGACTCCTCTCCATCTTCTATGGATTTCAAAGTGTGTGCGTTTGATGTGACTATTTTTTTTTCCCTCCAAATCCTTTAGTTCCCAAGCACTTCTGGACTCCGGCGCTGCCGGCAACTTCATCTCCAGTGCTCTAGTGAACCAGTGGTCCCTACCAGTGGCCCCATTAAAAACCGCCATAGCTGTCACCGCTTTAGACGGCTCTCATATTGTCAGTGGACTTATCACTCACTGTACGTCTCCTTTGATCCTCCAAGTCGGAGTTCTACACCAAGAGAAAATCTCTTTTCTGGTCCTTCCGGTTACTACCAGTCCCATCGTCCTTGGTCTCCCATGGCTTCAGCTTCACTCACCACAAATTGATTGGAATACTCCCCAAGTCACATCCTGGGGCCCGGATTGTCATCACAGATGTCTAACCCGAGTGGTTCCACTTAAGTTCAATAAATCTTCCTTAACACCTGGTCCTCCGGGCCTTCCTCCACAGTACGCCCCGTTCACTGACGTGTTCGATAAGGCTCGGTCTGAACGCCTGCCACCTCATCGGGCATGGGATTGTCCCATAGACCTGCTACCTGGCAAAAACCCTCCTAGGGGTCGTGTATATCCTCTCTCATTACCAGAGACTCAGGCTATGTCTGAATACATCAGGGACAATCTACATCGCGGATTCATCCGACCTTCCAGCTCTCCCGCTGGAGCGGGTTTTTTTTTCGTTAAAAAGAAAGATGGGACCTTAAGACCTTGCATTGACTATCGGGGGCTCAATGCCATTACCGTCAAAAAACGGTACGCGATTCCACTTATTACCGAACTCTTCGACCGTATCAAGGGTGCCCGGATATTCATCAAACTTGATCTCCGTGGCGCTTACAACCTAATCCAGATCAAATCAGGTGACGAATGGAAGACAGCGTTTAATACCAGGGATGGCCATTACGAATATCTGGTGATGCCTTTTGGACTGTGTAATGCCCCTGCTGTCTTTCAAGGATTCGTGAACGAGATCTTCCGGGACCTATTATATGTATGCGTTGTAGTCTATCTGGACGACATTTTAATCTTCTCTCAAGATCTGTCCTCCCACCATCAACATGTGGCAGAGGTTCTCTCCAGGCTACGGAGGAACCTACTATTCTGCAAATTAGAGAAATGCTCCTTCGACTTATCCCAAATTCCATTCTTGGGATACATCGTGTCCGGAGTAGGTCTGGAGATGGATCCGGATAAAGTTAATGCCGTTCTACTTTGGCCTCAGCCAACAACTCTCAGGGCTATACAACGCTTCCTAGGCTTTGCCAATTATTATAGACGTTTTATCTTGAATTTCTCATCTATTGCTTCTCCTATTGTGGCCCTGACCAAGAAGGGCGCCAATACTAGACACTGGTCCTCCGAGGCCATTCAAGATTTCCAAAGCCTTAAAAAAGCATTTTCTACCGCTCCTGTTCTTCGGCAGCCTGACGTAAACCTTCCCTTCTTTCTCGAGGTGGACGCCTCCAATGTCGGACTAGGAGCTATTCTCTCCCAAAGATCTGAGCAACAGAAGTTCCATCCTTGTGCCTTCTACTCCCGGGGCCTTCTACTCGCGGAGAAGAACTACACCATCGGTGACAAAGAACTGTTGGCAATAAAAGTCGCATTGGAGGAGTGGAGATATCTACTGGAGGGGGCTCATTATCCTGTAACCATCTTCACCGACCACAAAAATCTCCTCTATTTACAAACAGCCCAATGTCTAAACCCTCGACAGGCGAGGTGGTCACTTTTCTTTTCTCGCTTCGAACTCATTATAACGTTCAAACCTGCTGCAAAGAACAGGAAAGCAGATGTTTTATCCCGGGCATTTGCTCCTCCTTCTGACATCTTGGATTCTTCCGATCACCCTATACTGGATCCCAAATGTGTGACTTTGGCCACTTCATCCACCAGTGTGCTACCGTTTGGGAGAACTCTTGTTCCGCCATCTCAACGCAAGAGAATATTGTCATGGTACCATTCTTCACGTTTCTCTGGACATTCTGGTGAACGAAAGACTTTTGAGATCCTTTCCCGGAGTTATTGGTGGCCTTCTATCAGAAAGGATGTTAGAGAGTTCGTGGCCGCTTGCGAGATCTGCTCTCAATTTAAGTCTTCCCGCAGAACACCAGCGGGATTGCTCCAACCACTACCTATTCCTACTAAACCTTGGACCCATATAAGCATGGACTTTGTCACCGAACTTCCTCTTAGCAAGAGATGTAATACCATCTGGGTAGTGGTGGATAGATTCTCCAAGATGGTTCACTTCGTCCCTCTAACCGGATTACCGTCTTCTTCTACCTTGGCTGACCATTTTATTAAAGAAATCTTTCGGATTCACGGCTGTCCGTCCGAGATTGTGTCCGATAGAGGGGTGCAGTTCGTCTCCAGATTCTGGCGAGCCCTTTGCAAGACCTTGGGTATCCGACTGTCTCTATCATCGTCTTACCATCCCCAATCAAACGGCCAGACCGAAAGGGTCAATCAAGATCTCGAGACCTTCATAAGAATCTTTTCCTCAGCCAATCAAGATAATTGGGTAGAATTACTCCCGTGGGCTGAGTTTGCCCACAATAACATGTACCATGAGTCTTCAACAAAAACTCCTTTTTTCGTGGTTTACGGTCACCATCCGTCTCTCCCAGAGTTTCCTATCCTCCCTCCCACCCAAGTCCCTGCGGTGGAGAGACTCTGTCAAAACTTTAAAACCATCTGGACTCAGGTTAGATCATCCCTGAGGAAAGCATCAGCCAGATACAAATTCTTCGCAGATAAAAAGAGGCGAGCCATTCCACCACTCAAGCTTGGAAATCGTGTATGGCTTTCTACTAAAAATATCCGCTCGAAGGTTCCGTCCATGAAGTTTGCGCCACGCTTCATCGGGCCATACAAGATCACTCAAGTCATAAATCCAGTATGCTTCAAGATACTATTACCAAAAACCTCCGGATCTCCAATGCCTTCCATGTCTCTCTGCTCAAACCTCTTGTTATCAATCGCTTTTCTGCTCCTCCTTCTGTACCTAAACCAGTACAGATTCATCAAGAAGAGGAGTTCGAGATCTCTCAGATCCTGGATGCTAAAATTTCGCGAGGAACTCTCCGATTCCTCGTTCAATGGAAGGGCTTTGGTCCAGAGGAACGCTCCTGGATTCGCTGATGACCTCAACGTTCCAGCCCTGCTTAAAAAATTCTATCTAAAATTTCCGGGCAAACCCGGTTCCAAGTGTTCTGTGCCCACCTTTAAAAGGGGGGGTACTGTCACTCACCGGTCCGTGAGTGCTTCTACACTGGTGCGAGGTCCTCCATCTTTTCTACCTACACCTGTGTGGAATCGTGGCCGCCCGCTATCCTGCCATCTGCGCATGCACAGAACCCGCTATTAACTTTACCTGTCCATTGAGGTGATTGACAGATCAATCACCTCACCCTATTTAAGGCACCTGCAACCCTAGGTAGGAGCCTGATCTTGAAGTCTCATTCCCCGTGAACTTCTATAGGTGTGTGCAGTTTCCAAACTGCTTCCAGCTTTACTCGTATGTACAGTTTCCAAACTGTTTCCAGCTTTACTCATATCACAACTTCCACGCTGTTCCCTGCTCAACTCAGCGGCGGTTCCCATACCGCTACAACGCTATCACCCTGCTGATCGTGTCACAGCTTCCACGCTGCTCCCTGCTCCACTCAGCAGCGGTTCCCATACCGCTCCAATGCTATCAATCTGCTGATCGTGTTACAGCTTCCACGCTGCTCCCCTGCTCAACTCAGCAGCGGTTCCCATACCGCTACAACGCTTCACTTCTCAGCTAATTCCGGATCTACACAACTGGGTATGCTCTACTGACTATTGACTATGGCCTATTTGCTCACATACCAGTTGCATCCATTGTTGTTTGCTGCACAGGGTACAGGTACCCATATAGACTGTGTTACTGCATTGCTTCATTTAGGACAAGCTTTCACTCAAGCTAAGATATCTCCTCACGCTACTACTTGCCGTTATTGTGCATATCTGCTGTGACCAGCCTCTCCTCACTGCAAGGCATCTACTCTATACAGACTATTCATTGTGCCTTCCATCCCTGCCTCTCAAGACATTGCTCTACTCGCGCTGTTCCCATACAGCCACAGTTTGCCTTTCAACTTCACTCTCCTGCACCTGGACAAGTCCTCACTCCTTCACACAGCAGTAGTACAACTTGCTGCATGCAGACCACTGACTTCCCTGCTACCTACCCGCACCTGGACAAGTCCTCCTATGACAGCGGTGGTACAACTTGCTATACGCAGACCACTGACTCTCCTATTACCTACCTACACCTGGACCCGACTTCTCACCATAGCGGTGGTACAACTTGCTGCACGCAGACCACCGACTACCCTGCTACCTACCTGCACCAATACTATTCTTCCCATCACAACAGTGGTACAACTTGCTGTATGCAGACCACTGACTCCTCCTCTACTTACCATCACCTATCCACGTCAACTCCTCGTGTCTACATTATCTTCAGTCTCCAGTTTACATCTCCAAGTCGTTGACTTCCTCAGACTATCTCTACTCTCCTGCTGTTGTGTCGCTCCAATCATTCACCTGCCTGCTTTGAGATGCGTGCCATATCCCTGCCTCTCTAGCAGAGTTCCATCTGGTGAAACTCGGGTAGCAACTCCTAGTGCCCGTGACTTAGGGTCTGGAAAAAAAGTATGGTCTGCTTGAGTTGATGCTACCCTCCAAGAGGCAAAGAGTCTAATGGAGAGGGAAGTATTCACTCGGGACCCTCGCAAAGGAGTTTGGACTTCCTCCCTAACCGCAGGTCGCGGTTCTCAAGGAGGGTCACAAACAAGACTGAAAGGAGAACCAAGTCACAGGAGTAAGACGGTTGCTGGTAGGAGTAATAATGAGGAGTATAATCTGCAGGTAGTTGAGGCACAGTGGTCCTGTGAACTTGGAGGCCCCTAGGATCAGGATCACGAAGAAGTGCAATGGTTTGCAGGTAGATAGAGTACAGAAGCACCGATGTGCAGGAGATGGAGACTGGTAGAAATACCCTGCAGCAAGGTGATGCTGTAACACCTGTGGCAAGAGCCCGCTACTGCAGAAGCACACGGTACAACTTCTTCCTTTTTATGGTTCTTTATTGTCAGGATGGTAATAATGTTTTGACACCGTATACTTGCACAGCAAATATGGAAACCCTTAACGCTTACTATACATAGTCCAGTTCTCTGTCCAGATCAGCCAGCTAGCCCAGCGTTGATCTCCCTGAACAATGAAACAAGCAGGGTTTTATACCTGACACTCCTCCCACAGGCCTAGCTTGATGGACAGGTGACACACCCACCTTCTCTTTAAAAGGAAACGCCCATCCCTGGCTCTGTTTAGACTATCAGACCCACCCTGTCTGTTTGCTGAGAGGAAGCAGCTTTTAAATCATGTAAGTAAACCAATTTTAAACTACACATATGTTTTTACCTGGTTTAATCTCCACCTAGGTACATAACTGTGCCAATGTTTTACTCTACTTCCCTGCTTCCTCTGCATATTGCCAGCTAAATGCCTCCTTTTGTTACATATCCCTCCCCCTAGCGTCTCCAAGTAGGGGGACGCGGACATCGCGAGGAGCGCATATTTTCGTGACAACGCATCTGCATTTTTGTGTAGAATCCCAGGCCTATGTTCTACTGAGAACTTGAAAGGTTGTAGTGCCAAGAACCAGCGGGTTACCTTGGCATTTACCTCCCGGTTGTTCTGCATCCATCTTAATGGTGCATGGTCTGTTATTAGGGTGAACTCTCTGCCTAGGAGATAATAGCGCAGAGCTTCTGTAGCCCATTTTATGGCGAGACATTCTTTCTCCACAGTGGCATATTTTTGTTCCCTTGGAAGCAACTTACGACTTAGGTACAGGACAGGATTTTCTCCTCCATTCTTCTCCTGTGAAAAGACTGCACCTAAGCCAACACCAGAAGCATCAGTTTGGAGGAAGAACCTCCGGGTAAAATCCGGTGCTTGTAGAACTGGAGAGGAACAAAGAGCTAACCGAAGATCAGACCAGGCGGTTTCTGCAGAGTCGGACCAGGTTAATCTATCTGGACAACTTTTTTTTTAAATGTCCGTAAGTGGAGCAGCTCTAGTGGCGAAGTGGCTTACAAACCGCCTGTAGTAACCTACTAAGCCTAAAAAGGTTCTTAACTGTGACTTTTTCTCTGGTCTTGTCCAATTTTTGACTGCCTCCACTTTGTCTAGCTGGGGTTTTACATGCCCTCGACCAACAATGTACCCCAAATATTTGGCTTCTCGCATGGCTATGGCACATTTCTCTGGGTTAGCTGTTAACCCTGCGGACCGTAATAAAGCTAAGACCGCCTCAACTTTGGCTAAACGTGATCCCCAGTCTGGGGTATAAATCACTATATCATCCAAGTAAGCAGCTGCATAAGCTGTGTGAGGTCGTAGCAATTTATTCATAGCCCTTTGGAAGGTGGCAGGTGCCCCATGCAACCCAAAGGGTAGGACTTTATATTGATAGAGACCATCAGGGGTGGAAAATGCAGTCTTTGGCTTGGCCGTGGAAGTCAGGGGAACTTGCCAATAACCCTTTGTTAGATCAAGGGTTGTTAAATAATTGCTACCAGCAAGATTTTCCACTAGTTCATCCACACGTGGCATCGGATAGGCATCAAACTGCGACATACTGTTAAGGCGCCTAAAGTCATTGCAGAACCTAATTGTCCCATTGGGTTTCGGGACAAGCACAATGGGACTATTCCATTCACTAGTAGACTCTTCAATTACATCTAACTGGAGCATCTTCTCGACCTCCTTTCTCACGTCCACCCATCTGGCTTCTGGAATATGATATGGCTTCTGCTTGACAATGACTCCTGGCGCAGTGACAATGTCATGTTCGATTAAGGTAGTGTGCCCAGGAATGGAAGAGAAGACATCCCTGTTCCGGTGAATCATTTCTTCAGTCTGTTGTCTCTGCTGAATGGACAAGGCTGGCTCTATTGGCACTTAAGACTTTTCAATGGCAGTACTCACTACCTGAGGAGAGGTTTCCTCATCATGCCAGGGTTAAAGGAGGTTCACATGATATATTTGCTCCTCCCTTCTCCTACCTAACTGGTGGACTCTGTAATTGACAGGACCGACAGCCTCTAGAACTTCATATAGACCCTGCCAATGGGCGAAAAGTTTGCTTTCCTGGGTAGGAACCACGACTAGGACCTTGTCCCCAGGCTTGAAAGATCGAACAACAGCACTTTTATCATAACTTTTTCTCTGTCGTTCCTGAGCCTCTTTTACATGTTGCTGCACAATGGGCCCTATCTTTCCTAGCCTCTCATACATTTGAGACACAAATTGTACCAGATTTGGCTCCCTGGGACCTTGCTGCTCCCACCCTTCTTTTAACATATCCAAGATACCCCTGGGCTGTCTCCCAAACAATAACTCAAAGAGACTAAACCCTGTTGAAGCTTGAGGTACCTCACGGATGGCAAACATCAAATAGGGAATAAGAGTGTCCCAATCTTTTTCCTCTTGAGCCACTGCTTTCCTGAGCATGTGCTTTAATGTGCGGTTAAAGCGTTCCACCAAGCCATCTGTTTGTGGATGGTATACAGAGGTGTGAAGCCCCGTAACCCCTAGCAACTGGCACATGTCGTTCATCAGTTTAGACATGAATGGAGTACCCTGGTCTGTGAGAATTTCTTTGGGTATTCCCAAGCGTGTAAACATCAACACAAGTTCTTTAGCTATGGTGCTGGACTTTATGTTTCGTAGGGGAATTGCCTCTGGATACCTGGTTGCATAGTCAAGCACCACTAGTATATATTGGTGCCCACGTGCGGATTTTTCCAGGGGCCCCACAAGGTCCATAGCTATCCGTTCAAAGGGAACTTGTACTATTGGTATTGGAATGAGAGGTGCCCTGTACATGGGTTTGGGACAGGTTCTCTGACAAATGGGACAGGACAGGCAATACTTTTTCACTGCCATGTGTACACCGGGCCAGTAAAACCTAAGCAGAACTCGTTCCCGTGTTTTATCCTCCCCTAGGTGTCCCCCACAGACATGTGTATGTGCTGCTTTTAACACTAGGGTTACATGGACCTGAGGAACCATTAATTGTTCTAATTTTTCCCCTTGTACATTAGCAACTCTATACAGGAAATTATTTTTAACAATAAAATATGGTATACCTTCTGCAGGCTGGGCGGCTTTCGCTACCCCATTTACCTCAGTCACACTTTTAAAGGCATGTTCCAAAGTGGCATCATTAAGTTGTTCTCCAGCAAAGTCCTGCAAAGGAAACAAAATTGGTATTGCGGACCAGTCCGTATCCTCACTGACAGGCGGGGTGGGCTCATCTGCGACATCACCGACCAATGCTAGTTTGGACTGTCCATGTTTTCCCACAATTGGATGCTTTTGTGGAACTCCTGCTGTGACTCCCAGGATGGCATTCCGGTTTGGCAGTTCCCAAAGATCGATGTCCTGATGTTGTGAATTCTTAGGTGGTTCCCTTAAGACCGGGCTTCCGAACCGTTGCATCAGTTGCCGGCATGTCCGGCCGGATCCGCTCACCGAGGACATCATTAAACAGTGGGAAGTCTCGCACCAAAATGAGTGGATATGGGAGTTTAGGTGCTATGGCAGCTACCACCATAACAGTTTTGTCTTTGAGTGTGACTGGTAGTATTGTTCTTTCATACTCCTCTGTTGTGCCATGTACGCAAAGAACTTTCACTTTGGGCAACCGAGAAGTTATGGTTTCGGGTAAAGCAGAGCTGGAAACCAATGAGAGTTCACTCCCCGAGTCAACCAAGGCCAGAACAAGGTTTTGGTTGATTAGCACAGTCACCCGGAACAAACAAGGACTTCCTGATGTGGGACTCATAGTAAAACAGCTTGGAAATGCAGGTCCAATATGTGCTACAGAACAGTCCATGGGTTCCTGTAGTTTAGGACACTCTGCCTTAAAGTGGCCTGGCTCACCACATTCAAAACACTTCAGATTAGACAGCTTTTCACCTGGCCCTCTGTCCGTAGCAATTTTTCCATTGGGCCCTGTGGCAAGGATTGTCAAACCTGGCTTTTGGCGTGGCAGCGGCTTTGGCACAAATGTAGGTTCTTTAGTCATTTGCTGTAGCGCACAAAACCTTTCTACCACGGTGGCAAGCTCTTTATAAGTTTGTGGGTCTGATTGCAGAACCCACCTTTGCAAATCGCGGTTCAGCCCCCGGATGCAGTGATCTATCGCCAGAATTTCAATAATCCGAGAAGGCGAATTCTCCTCAGGCTGCAGCCATTTCTTTAAAATTTTAGAAAGCTCAGCCACTTGCACTCTGACCGGTTTTTCTTTATCATAGCGCTATTGGTGATAGTGCTGGGCTTGCCCTGACCCGGAAACTCCAATGCGAGCCAATATCTCAGACTTTAGACACAGATAATCAGAGGCCCGTTCCTCATCTAGATCTATATAAGCTCGCTGAGCTTCACCAGTCAGATATGGCGCCAGTCTCTCAGGCACCTTAACATGGGCAGAGCTGCATTAAAGCTTTGGGGGGGCCCAGAGCATTTAAGTCAAGGGGGCCCTAGATTCTAAAATGAAGAGCATAGTGTCATCATTCACGAGAGAGTTACAAGTAGGTGGAAAATATGAAACAGAAAGCCAGACCAATTCCATCATAAAATGAATACTTATTTAATATCAAATTATAATATTAATAATAATAATAATAATATTAGTAATAAAAATGCAATACAGTGGTCGAAGTGGAAGTTTAGAAGTGGCACTATGGAAAATAGAAGTGAATGGAATTTGATAGTTTGAAATTCATTTTAGATTTTAAGGCACTTCTGCTCCCCCGCATACCCTTGTTTCAATTGATTCTCCTCAAAATCTGAGTCTGTGCATTCCCAGCCACTCCTTACTCTTGCTTGTGTTTTGTTGGTGGTCCAACTCTTCCCTCCTTCCCATTCCTACTCTATTCCCCCTGTACCGTGAAGCATGTACTGGTGCCTCTGGAACTTCCCCTCCTCATGGCTTGACAGGTTATTTGCATGTGACATCAACCTGATTTGCACCTATACCCTCTGATTGGTTTTTCAACACCACATAATTAGTAAAATATTAGTTATTCACAGCAAATGATGCTACAGCATCCACTACATGTAAACTGTTTAGAAGCTTGCTATGAATATACTCATTTGTTGCCCATGTTAAATCTTCAAATTATTAAGTTAACAATGAGTTGGATGTACCTGTCAACATTTTAAAAATAATTAGCATCTTAGAAGCTCTTTCAACACACCCATTAGGTTGCTGCCCAGTATCGTATTGTTACCAGTATTGTTCTTAAATTAAATGTTATTCAAATCCATCCAGTGGAAGGCCCAGAGCAGGCTCCCTGGGTCAAAGTTCTGGCCAGCAAACACCTATGGGATGTCTCACAGAGACCTTAACCCCCTAGTAGGTCTTCTGGGATCCAATGTTACCAGTCTATGAAGTTTTCATCCAAATCCATCCAGTGGAAAGCAGAACAGTCTCCCCGAGTAAAGTTCTGCCCAGTGTACACCAATGGGCGGTCTGACCAAGACCCTAACCCCCCTAAAATCTGTCCAGGATCCAACTGGACCACTTCACATCAGTTTCATCCCAGTCAGTGCAGGAGTTTCTGAATACATAACCAGACAGACACACAAACCAAATCCATCCAGTGGAAGGCGCAGAACAGACTCCCAATGTCAAAATTTGTCCAGCATACACTTATGGGAGGTCCAACCAGAACCTCAATCACCCCGTTTGTCTTCTGGGATCCAATGTTAGCAGGATGTGAAAGCTTCATCCAAATCCATCCAGAGAAAGTATCAGAACAGGCTCCCCGGGTTGAAGTTCTGCCTAGCGTACAAAATCAGATGATCTGACATGGACCCTAGCCCCCTTAAAACCTGGCCAGGATCCAACTGGACCCTCTGCGTTGGTTTCATCCCAATCGGTGCAGGGGTGTCGATGATATTTGCCAACAAACAATTCTGGCCCATGAACAACAACAGAAGGTCCGACCGGGACTTTAACCACCTAATATGTCTTCTGGGATCTAATGTTACCAATCTGTGAAGTTTTTGTCCAAATCCATCCAGTGGAAGGCTCAAAACAGGCTTTTGGATTCAAAATTCTGTCAAGCATACACCAACGGGAGATCCGACCGGGAACCTAACCCCCTTAAAACCTGCCCAGGATCCAACTGGACCACCTCGCATTGGTTTCATCCCAATCGGTGCAGGGGTATCCAAATGCAAACAAACCAAATGCATCAAGTGGAGGGCCCAGAACAGGTTCCCCAGGTCAAAGTTCTGGCCAGTGTACACCAACGGGATGTCCAACTGAGACCTACACACCTAGTATGTCTTCTGTATTCCAATGTTAAAAGTCTTTTGAATTTTTTATCCAAATCTATCCAGTGGAAGGCTCACAACAGGCTCCGTGAGTCAAAGTTCTGGCTAGTGTACACCAACGTGGAGTGGGAGCCAACTGGACCACCTCGGGTTGGTTTCATCCAAAACGGTGCAGAAGTGTCAAAGATATGCACCTACAAACAAACTTCTTTATATATATATATATATATATATATATATATATATATATATATATATATATGCTAAATTATGCCAATTAGAGTGCAAATAAATAGTTCATCATCAAGCAGTGTTCAGCCATTTGTCATTATTAACTCCTTGTGATTGACAGAGTACTCCTAAAGATGGTACAGTCTGACCCCAATCCTTGTCATCATTGTACCATGTTGATCTTTCTCAAGATGCTTGAGTGCCCCATAGACCACACATAAGCTTCAAAAGTGCTCAGAATCTACCTTAATAATCTTATTTATATAGTGTTAAAGCTCATGGTTACCAGGATAAACTTTTAGAACTGATGGTATAGAGGCCTTCACCTTTAGCAGCTGCCTTTCCTGTAGAGCTTTACTTAGATGCCCCCAGGACATAAGCTCTAGCGTAGTGAAAGTTTATCCTTGGCAGCGGTAACGCAGCTGGAAATAGGAGGCAGTAAACAGGATGATAGCGGGTAGCCAGAAGTAAGCCGAGGTCAGATACTGTGGTGGAAAACAGGATAAAGGTCAGGGCTGGCAGCATACTATCGGAGTCCAAAACAAGCCATCGGACATACACAGAATTCAATTAGAAGTCAGAGGACTAAACAAAGCAGGTCAGCAATCCACAGCACAGAACACTATAACCGGCAGGAAGGCCAAGTCTTTCTTGTGTTAAATACTGGTATTGCCCAATCAGCAGTCAGAGCAGCAGGATTAATCACAGGAGACTGCTTCATTAATCTCACACAGGAGACTGCATAATGATTGAGACAAGAGGCTGCCTAAATCTACTTATGCGCACATGTCCGACAGTGCATGGTGATAGGATGAGATACAGATTGAAGAAGCGTCCTGCCTATTACCCTGCTGATGGCCGGGACAGGGAAAAAAGGAAGTGACGTGCCGGCTGTCACTACGACAGCCTGGACAAAGCGAGCTGGGCTAGAGAGTGAGCCGTGGCTCATAACATATAGTAAGTGCTACAAAATTACTTGTGTCCAAATTACTTAATGTACGTCATTAACTGCTCATGCTGAGGAGAATTCAAACACTAAATGGTGCAACACTTCATTCCGTGGCCACCACACATCCTTTAGGCTGCGCTGTATGACTTTCTGGGAAACAGGGTCTGCACTGTTCTTTAAAGCCGCCTCCACCAATCACAGGCAACCTCCACTGGACAGCCAGCATACACCTGGGTGGTGGGTGCAGGTGAGTTGAGCATGACAGGAGCCTGAGTGCACATTATTTTGGCATCCCCAGCATACTGCCCCCTCCCCAACAGACCATTTCTAGAGTCAGTGATCCAGGCACACTGGAAGAGAGACAGCACCAGGGAATGAGGCATAATATTCAGTCAGTTTTGCAAAAAAAAACTGTGAGAGAGGTGGCGGTATAGCATACCTCCATATACCTGTCTACTTCAACAACTGTGTATATGTCATATATATATAGGACACATACATAGTGGTCGAAGTGGGTATCCGGTGATATGTGCTACTGCCATTGTTACTGCTTTGATTGAGAAACTATCAATTACTTACATTTTTCATACCGACACTTTTAAATTTTCAAATGTATGCAAAACTTTGACAGCCTATATTAAACAGTGAGACTTATTATTATAGTATTGCTCTTAATAACTCACTTTTCCATTTGAAGAGATGGTGATGAGTAGTGAGATTGCCCTGGACTTCTCTCCCTGCTGTAAACTGCGATCAGACGGCTGCTCCTCACTGCACAATGCACGCGTGCGCCGCCCCTTTCTTTCCCTTCACTCTGCACGGCCAGTGTAAGAACACTGAGCCTGTGCTGTAATTCACCCTCTCCATACCAATCCTGCTCTTGTAGCGGATCATCTACTAACAGGTGATCCTGCTGGTGGGGGGCCCTCTGAGAGAGGGGGGTCCATGGCATGTGCCTCCTGTGCCCCCCCCCCTTAATCTTGCTCTGAACATGGGCAATAATAATTACTGACAAATTATGAGTACGCACATGAAAATTACAGATTTTGTTTGTAATATGATGCGTTTCAATCAGATAAGTTGAAGTTCAGAGTACACACAAGAAAATGAAAGATTCTGATAAGATGTGTATAACTATAATTCCAAGGTCCCTTTCCTCTAATGTTGTTGCTGACATTACATCACCATTCAATCACCGTGCAATCAAGGTAAACTCATCTAGAGTAAGATAAAGACTAAAAAAAATCCATGCGAAAGGGACTGTGATTATAATGAAAAACTAAGCTGTATTGGAGAGTCAAATGGGAATGATAAGTAAATGTCTTGACTGTCATGCGGATGTCAGCATCTACCTGTCCCCACTTAAGAAGATAAAATGGTTGAAAATTTGTGAGGGCAGTGGGAAATTAAAAGCTGACATCCCACCAAGCACACAGCTAATTCAAAAATCGACTGGACCCCAATTCAGCTTCTGAACTCATAGGGCCTGAGTCATTAAGGAATGTATTTGCCGATTTTGTGTGTATCATCCGCAAAAACACTATGCGCATGCTCAGAACCGGGCGAGACGCAGAAGAACGCAGCCACGTCCAAGCTATCTTGGAGTGCAAATGAAACTTACTCTTACTGCAGCCAATGATTTGAGGGAAGGAACAAGGTGGGCAATGGGCGGGTGCACGTAGGCAGTGTACAGTAAGGGAGTCCCTGTGTAGCCACGTCCAAGTCAAACTCAGGTGCACACGGTAGTACGGTGGTTTTCTGACGTATCTCTTGCCCCAGCTAGAGATCTAGTCTAAGTCCAGAGCAACTGTAAAAATGTCTGTTATGTACAGTAGACACTAAGAACAACCTAATAAATGTTTTTCAAGAAAATCCTACACTTCTTAAAAGTGTCCATGTATAATCATAAATGACAATAATACTGACAGGTAACATTAATTGAATGATAATAAATATATATATATATATATATATATATATATATATATATATATACATACATTATATATAATTTTCTGTGTATTCTTATGAGACTTTATATTCCACATAGGTATTGTAGTATCCCTCAGTATCTGGTCCAGTAGAACAGAGTAAACCTACATTACTTGTTGACTTCGGGAGTAAGCAGAGTCGATTTTAAATCAAACGAACGATGCACTCAGAATGAGTGCCTTAATGACTCAGGCCTATAGAGACCATCTGTCATTTTTGTTGCCATCTCTGTGAATATGGTGAGCAAGTATCCTGGCTCTGTGTCCAGCAGCGAGCAAGATGCCAAAGAAAAATACTGGGCACACAAGTACTCTGAGCTGGCGGATGACCACAGGCGTGCCCATGCAGCACAAGAGCAAAACACTCTTCCCGAATGAGGAAGAAAAATGGTGAAGGACAGTTATGATTTTCAGCAGTTGACTGTCTCCACATTCCAACTGTACCACACTACCAGCATTGCAAAGAAATGCCAGTTATCCATGGCAGCTTTAATATTGCTGTCTGATAATGCTTCTGCCTTAAAGTAGCCACACACGCTTTACCCACCATCAGCTACAATTGTTAATCTACTACCTTATGTATCAATTGTACCTCTTAGATTGTAAGCTCATTTGGTCAGGGCCATCTTTACTGCCTTCTTCATGTCATTGTATGTATCTATTTGTATAATGATCTCCTTAGTTTATAGTGCTATGTAATAAAGGATAATATTATTTTTATTGTTATTACTATTAATATGGCATGATACATGAATTCTAGACCTAACTGTATCAAATAAACAATTAACTGTGTATTATTATATTATTATTATTATTATTATATAATGTGCACAAGAATGACTGAAATATCTGTCAATATATAAAAACATTTAGAGCCTGATTCATTAAGGAAAGTAAAAAAAAAAAAAAATAGAGTAACTTTACACCTTGGCAAAACCATGTTGCATTGGAGGAGGGGGCAAATTAAAATGTGATGGCAGATTTATAGTTGGGGTAAGGCATGTTCTAGATCAACTTTAAATTTCAGTGTACAAATAAAGCTATCCAATATTTGTGTGCTACTTAAAAAAACTGCCAGTATTTATCTTATGTGAAAGAATAAACTATTTTGCATCCCTTGCATTGCAACATGGTTTTGTCCAAGAAAAAACTTACTCATTTTTTTTGCCTTACTTTTCTTAATGAATGAGGCCCTTACTGTTTATTATTACTGACAGTGAAGCAATGGACAGCACCTGTTAACTATATGAACACAAGGATGTGACTGGAGACAGGAAATGTGATTCTTCTTAAGAAGGGGAGGTTTGTCAAGGGGTTGCACTCTTATTATATAATATTAGAGCTGACACTGAGAGACAGACAATTCCTAATTCAATGCCTGAGTACATGATTACAGTTGTATCTGTAACCTATATACTTATATTGTACTGTTTACTGTAGGAATTCAGAAAAAAAATAGAAATAAACATAATCTTCCTGTAGCAGGACAAATATACTAACTTATTATGTGGTTACTACCTCTGCATAGTGCCCCATTTTTTTCACAAATCTTTTTATTTGCTTTTTCAGAGCAATAAAGTATGACAAAATATTACAATTGTCAATATGAAACATTCTAACAGAGAGTATACTTTATACACAACACCTATCCAGTATTATAAAAGTTAATAGAATGCAGTTGAAAATAAGTGTTGATATAACACCCGCATATCATTCGCCTCTCTGAAAACCTTACATAACTATACAAAACATAAATAAAAATAAAAATGAAATGGAAAAAAGAAATCAAATCAGAACAACACAAAATAATTTGCACAAAACAACCTAAATGGAACAAATCGGATGGATCACATTCAACAATAGACAGAAGACAACAGCCTCACTTAAATATCAGGAAAGTTCACTTATCACCAGTAGAAGGGGAGCGTGGAAGCAAGAAAGGTAGGGCATATATACATATGAACACACTCGGTTATAATGTCTAGTTATGATAAACTACAGACATTGAGGGCCACAAGGTACGACAGCACCATAAACATAGCCTTTGATTGTAAATATGAGTGTCTGTGCTGGGTTGTCATGAGCCATTCTTCACCACAGTCCAAAAGTTGCCAAAACTTCCCTGCACTTATGTACACTATGTTTGTTGGTGGCTTGCCATCTCTTGCACTTTGCTATTCTTGTGAAAAAAATAACCCTTTTAGTTTACCTCTCTGATTATTTTCTTGAGTTAGGGGCATGGACCTTTCCAATTTGTATAGGTTGTTGGTCATTGAAATTTAAACTTTGGCTGTACAGAGCATTTATGGTACGACAGGTTT
>NC_134404.1:154761747-154814247 GCF_038048845.1 Mixophyes fleayi
CCACACTCCCAAGACATAGGGGTATGTTAATTGGCTTGTGACAAATCTAACTCTACTGTGTATGTATGTGTGTGTGTTTCTGTGTGATAGGGAAATGGTAAGTTCCATTTGGTGAAGGGCCTGGTGTGAATTATTAAATATTATTATAAAATACTATGTATGTGCTATATAAATCATTTTTAATTTTAATCTATTACATTTTCAACTAAGAGCAGAAATTAGTTACTTTTTTAAATTACCTTTATTATTCCTGATCTTTGGAATTACTGCATAACAATATTTTGGATAAGCTATCCCAGACTGGTAAAATAATTTTCTTCATATTTGATCTATATGTATTGTTTATCTACACATAAAAGGTTACACAGGCTACTCAATGTATGGACATGTGGCTTATTAAATTGAGAATCTGATAGCTAAAAAGATCATTTCAATTGATTGGTCACTAAATAACTATTGTAATCAGTCAATTGAAGATGTTCCCGTGTGAAAGCTGATCGAAGCATTAGCAAATATTTGAATCAATGAGCAAATTCAACTTCAAAATCCAATTGCAGGTGGTTCACTCTTCTGTATATTTAACACACATTCAACCTCTCTGAACAGACTAAGCAAAGTACCACTTCCCGTATTGACCTCCCTGCTTAATATGAGATCTTATTCCCAATACCACTGGTTTAAAAATAACTGCTTAATGCATTGAAAGGTGGCTCATACATAAGCTTTTTCATTTCTTTGTTACCCCTAAGTGCAAAATCCTGAATTGTGATGACTCTTTATCTGAATAAAAATTAGTTAAATGTAAATGAATTAGCCATCTCTGTTCATGTTTTTCATCGGTTGATCAGAGTCTTTTGAGCCAGTAGACTTTTTTGTATTCATCTGTGACCAGTCAATTTGCTCATCTCTGTTCCATTCTCTATGTGCATATGGAGTATCTACCATTTGGAATTGATACTTCAAATAAAAAAATAAATGTATACAACCTAACCTTGAAAAAAGGCTAAAGCACCCTCCATGTAGTCCATTGCCCCAAAGTTCCCCTTCATATCCCACTTTTATTTTATGGTCCAGCCATACTGACAGTTTGCAGATGGGGGGGACTTTATCATTGCAGCTGGCTTGGAATGATAACGTTTCAGCAGTCTTGTCTAATCCAATCACTTCCACATACAAAGTACTCTCCTGTTCAAGTTGTTTGACTAGTTACTGCATAAGAGCAACACTGGTGGGATGCCTATCTGATTACATTTAAAAAGACCTTGCCCTAACCCACACTGCCCTATCATTCCTACCCTCCTTACCTTGTGAGGCCATACTCCTCTCAGTCACTGAAGGAAGGGAGATCATCAGCAAACAGCTGCACTTATTTAGCCTTTTCTTTCTGGCTTTTAGAATTGTGTAAATATTGGATCAGATAAAAGCTCACCTATACCTATACATGAATTTCCATAGCCAAAAATAAAAAATAGTATTTAGATTGAGGGCACCTTGTTTTAATCCAGTTTTTGTCTGAATTTTTCTTTCCTTTTTTGATGGGGGGATATATACTTGTTTTTTATTTTTTGTTTACTGTAAATCCATTAAATTTTATTTGTCATTTTCCAAAAGGGTTATATGTAGGAAGTACAACATTAATTTCATTCTTCCAATCCTACATTTTTCTACTTAGTACCATGTTCTCTTTCATACAGTATGGAGTATACATTGAAGCAGAAGATAAGTGTTTTCATGACATCGTAAAATTTAGAATTGATGTGGGAAATCAAAATAGGTTGGTTGACCAGATCTCCGTAGTGAAGCTATTTTCTGTGCTAATAACACACCTGCCTATATTATTAGTATTATTTATTTATTTATAAGGCGTCGCACATTACGTAGCGCCGGATACAGAACCAAGTAATAAATAGATGAGGTAATACATATAAGTAGCACAGATGAGTGTGAGTAATGCTATGGGGATTCACAAAATCAATGACAGGACGAACGAGGGAGTCAGACAGTAGACCGACGTGGGACAATAGGTAGAGAGGACTATATCTGTTTACCACTCTTCTTTAGATAACTACCACCCTTTCATTTTAATTTGATAATCGCTCTTCATATATGTGTTTTGTGGCTTCAACAACTACTTTTGCTGTGTACATATACTACACATTTTTTTTATGTGTTTTACATGTTCATTGTATTAAAATATGTTTGTCTGTAAAAAGCACAGCGCCTGAAGATTACTTCGGTGTCTTTCAAGTACCTTATTATTGGAAAAACAAAAACTCCACCCCCATGAATTTAAGTTGAAATTGCACTGGATGCCCAGCAAGTAGCCTAGTCCTCAAGTACCCCTAACAGTGCAGGTTTTCCAGGTGACCAGTGATATAATTATACCACCTGTGGATCTGTTACAATGTGTCAGTCAGTAATGAATACACCTGTGCTCCAGCAAAGAGATATGGAAAACATGCACTGTTAGGGGTCACTGAGGACTAGGGTTGGGGAACACTGGCCTAGAGTATTTACTTGTTAGTTGAACACTTTGGCATAGCATTCCTTGTGCCTATCTATAAAAAGCACTGGAAACTTGTCTTACACAAATATGACGTAGCACTTCAAATGCACATTTCCACCAAATAGTACATTTTGCAAACGGCTTGTTTATAAAAACAAAAACAATGACTTCATATTATCCCTCATTTAACCAGTCTTTTCCATGTTATTTTCAATACTCTGAGGGGGGTATTCAATTGTTAGCGTTAACGCTCTCAAACGAGCGCTCAAAAAATCTTAGCGTTAATACGGTTATTACTCGTGGAATTTCAGCTCGCTGCTCCCTGAGCGGCAAGCTGAAATTCCGCGAGTAAACTACCGTATTAACACTTTTCGCGCGCAATATTGCCGTATAAACGGTAATATTTTTTGAGCGCTCATTTTTTTCCGTTAACGCTAACAATTGAATACCCACCTGAAAGTTGCTCTCTGAGAATATCACAGCATATGCAAATGGAAGTTTTGTTTTTAGAGATCCAGTCAGTTGACTGTCTCCACTGTTTATAAACAAAGATTTTCCTTGTCCTGGCCTGACAAGCTCCCCAAGGACCAGTTTTAGAACCACAAATCTAATGTTACTCTTTAGTGATGCAAGGGTGGATGTTCATTACTTTAAAGGTTCCCAGGCGATTTAATTTGTCAAAATCATTGACAGTCGTTCCACACGATAAGTCAAAGATCCAAAATAACCAAATTATGCATTAACATATATTATCATGTGTGGTAATATGAAATAAAGTTGGCCAATTGACTGAATTGATATTATATATGTATATATAATTTGAGGTTTGGTGAATGATCCACAAATTTGGTTTGGGGATTGTTTTCACCACTTATTCAGAGTGTGTGGACTGCCAAGCTCAGCAGAATCTATGGGCAAAGCAAAGAAAAAATAAGTAACTTTGCCCCTCTGCAAAACCATGTTCCATTGGAGGGGAAGGTAAATTTAAAATGTGGGGACAGATTTATAGTTGCAGTAAGGCATGTCCTAGAACATTAAATTTCAGTGTAAAAATAAAAGCTATCAAGTATGTGTGTGCTACATGAAAAAGCAGCCAGTAGTTAACTTGTATGCAAAATAACAAACTAATTTGCACCCCTTGCATTTTAATATGGTTTGTCCAGGATCAAATTTCCCCCTTTTTTGCTTTGCTCTCCTAATGACTCAGGCCCTAAGAGTTAAATGCATTAATTAAAAGATATATACTTCAGATAATTGTTGTGCAAGAACTAGCGTTTAACATTGGCATTTTGTTCACATATAAAGGAGCACTTCTAGCAAACTGTTCTGCAAATAGTATTGTATAGAAATGCATGACAATGCAAATCTTTCAGTAAAATGACCTAATGCAGATCTTTTTTGCTGTTGTTTCTTTTTATTATGTTTGTGGCCTTGTATCTATATCTGCTTTGCCTTTAGTCATTATGTTATACATCCCTCCATGGAATATATTCAGTGATGTTGTACAAATGGGAAGAAACTCTTTCTCGCGAACAATCTGACAGATCCAGTGAATCAGACCAGGACAACTTTTTGCAATTACCCTTTCAAAGCTGACTGAAAAATCCAACAGCACTTCTTCATCAGCTTGTAAGCTTACATAGAAAAAATCATCCAAATAATTAGTTATAAGCTGGCCAAAATATTGTTAATGTATGGGCATCTGATTGAATGTTAGAAAGGAGATGTCCAGGGTACTGTAAACAGTTAATACAATGCTGTCCATGGTCCTGTAACCCTAAAACAAATTAAAATGTGCATAGATTTTATTATCTATTTTATTTATTATCATTTATTTTATATAATGTCAATTATATTATGCAGCCTTTTACAGATAATCATCTACATCATTCCCTGTCCCATTTTAGCTTACAATCTAACTTTCCCACTACACATGCACGGGTTCATTTTGTTAGAAGCCAATTAACCTACCAGTATGTTTTTGGACTGTGGGAGGAAAACCATGCAAACAAGGGGGAGAAAATAAAAAACACCACAACGATAGGGCCCCGGTCAGAATTAAATCTTTAACCTGTGAGGCAGCAATGCTAACCACTGTGCTGCCCAGATGGCTAAGTGTGTTTTACACACCAATCCTGAATTTCCCATTAAAAGCACTCTTTAAGAGCTAGCTGATTTTTGTTGTTGTTGTTGTTATTGCTTCCAAAATTATTATAATAATAAATAATGCATATATTCTGTAGTAATGCACTGGACAGTCCTAGCATGTAATACATTAGACAATGTGCAGCTTACATGCGTAGGTGTCACTGCCAAACATCCAAGGCAACTAGCTGCCTGGTATTTTACAGCAGTCACACTAGCTGGGGAAATGCAGCAAACTGGCTAATCCTCAACTTGTTTCCTTCTGCTCCCAGTTTTGTTGAGCAGCAATTAGTAAAGTGTAGCTATAACCATGAAACATGTGGAATTTAGTTTTTTCCTCATTTAGGTGATATATCTTTTAAAAGGAAAACACAGTCTCTATAAAAACTGAATTGGGAAAAGAGAATGTGAGGGGCAAGTTTCTTGCTTTAGGTTTGCAAAATATCCATCCTTTCTCCCTTCAGAGAGGTTGACTTGTCTATGACCACTTTAACAGCCTGCGCACAGCTTTGCAGTGATAAAATACTTAGTTCATCTGCTAAATGTTATAGTAAATCTCTATTGATGAAGCCTTTATGAGCCACAAAAAGTAAAACACTGTTTCTCCTTTTGCCCAAGTGAGCCTAATTGTCTACCTAGCACATTTCATGGTGTGTAGTCACTTTCTAGTCTTTGGAACCACCCAAGAAATAAGGGGAAAGTGTGTAGTTAGTTTTGTGGATACTCCACAAAACCTGTGAAATGCTCATGCTGGAAACAGTACAAATGTTACTATGAAATCCAGCCCAGTGGGCCAAGGATATCATTAAGTGTTTGGGCATGATGGCACCAGAAGTGTTAGCATGCCCTGGCACCCAGGGGCCACTGGAACTCAAAAAACCCATTCTTAAGTGATGCAATACTAGCTGCTAAACGCAGAAATGACCTCTTGGTGTCAGTAGTTTTATATATATATATATATATATATATATATATATATATATATATATATATATATTAAACATCACTTTTGATGGGAGCTCTTAGCAGCTAGTATTTCATCACTTACAAGGTGTTTTTTGTGCCTAGCCAAGAATCCCTGGATTTATTGTAGACGAAGAGCCTGGATCTAGGTGAGCAATAAAGAGGGTGAATGAGGGGTGTTTTAATTTCCTCAAAATTATTTTTAATCATGCGTATGTGTTTTATTTACATTTTCCCTGTTTGCACTGCGGCCCTTGGGTGCCAGGGCATGCTGGTACTTGTGGTTCCTTAGGTGCCAACATACCCTGTCAACGATGGGTATGCCGGTGCTTGTAATACTACAAACGTCAGCATGCCCAAACACTTAATGGCAGCCTGGGCATGCTGGGACCTATAGTGCACCATGGATAAATGGATTTCTACAGGGGTGTGGGAAGAGACCCATTGCTGTCAGCATGGGGCTGGTTAAACCTGTGGTGGGTGGTCCTGCATTATTTTGGCCCACTCTGTCTAGGGAATCAAGCTCCGTGCTGACTGGCCTAGGGATGCTTTGGCATTATGGCGGGGAAACCCCACGCTGCTGGTTTCCCTGCTATAGTGCCACCAGCCCAGGCTGGCAAAGCCTAGTGCTGGTAATGTTAAATTTGGGGGGCACAAGCCTAGGTCAACACGCTAAGATAGAATACAATGCAGTGCAAACCTCCATCAGAGCCCTACATGATGGGTTCTGACCTGTTGGGTACAGTGCTATATATTGATATTTTTTGCATAATAAGGGTAGTGGTGCACAGGTGTTTGTGCGCCTCCAAATTGTATTTGGCACTTACACACAATGGGTTATACGTATGTCTGTTGAAAATACTTTTGTTTGTTTTTTTTTGTAAGATACACCTTTAATAATGTGCATGTGCACCAAAATTGAATATGCATACATCCAGTGGTCGAAGTGGAAATAAAGAATTGGCGATATGGAAAGTGTAATGGGAATGTAAGTGAATGTAATAGTTTAACAATAAAATCAGTAGGAGAAGTGTCTGTATGGCATACCACCATTTACACCCCACTTTATACATCAGTACATAGGGTGGGCAGGAGCGGACAAGCATAGGCTGCAAACAGTTGTGTTGCAGAAAATTACGTGTATTGAATTCTAATGTTTTATTTTTAGATTTAGTTTCTATTAATAATTCAAATATCAGATATGTTTATGAAGATATGTTTGCACTAAATGCATAGTATAGTCCAAAGAATAGAATGTTATTAAGTTATCTACTTAAATAACATCGCCTGTGAAGTGCAAAACACTTACTGTGCAATACAAAACCAGCTTTGGAACAGCCTTTAGCCGCAATTAGCATAAATGCTGCTGGGTTTCCACCAAAGAGCATGGGTTTACAGAGCACTATGCAGAGGAGGAGAACGTTGCATAGACTGTGTGTGTGTGTGTATGTGTGTGTGGGGTGGTGGGGTGGGTGAGAACGTCGCTTGCACCGGTGAACTTGGTGTCTTCCATTTATATGATTATTGAATAAAGGGTGCATTTGTAGAGATTTTCCTTGCTTTTCAGAGGGGCATACAGTCGTTTTCACATCAGGAGATGAATTTTGTTAGCAGTCTTTGGGCTAGATTTACTAATCTGCGGGTTTTAAAAAGTGGGGATGTTGCCTATAGCAACCAATCAGATTCTAGCTGTCATTTTGTAGAAGGTACTAAATAAATGACAGCTAGAATCTGATTGGTTGCTATAGGCAACATCCCCACTTTTTCAAACCCGCAGCTTAGTAAATCTAGCCCTTTGTGTTTTGTTCTGTACTTCTAATGGGACCTGTTTGGCAAACTCTAAATAGTGTAATAAGAGTTTCACACATACATTTGCACTAGGACAGCCCCGATGTTGTCCTTACTCTAGGTCATAAATAATGCTAAACCAGTCATTATTTAAGGAGAAAAATGAAAAAGTTTATGTCTCTAAAACAGGAGATATTGAAGTGGTTGAACTTTGACGTGAAGTTGATAGATTGCACATTTATGTGCACTGGGCAAATCATCCAGGAGCACTAGTGCTAAACCAAGGTTTATATTGGGTGAACCCTTGACTCCTCTCTCTTTTGCCCCCCACATTCTTTCCCTTGCCCAGTCCTGTCGCTTCCAACTACGCAACATCACCCGCATCCGTCCCTTCCTCTCTCAGGATGCCACCAAAACTATCATCCATGCACTCATCATCTCCTGCCTGGATTATTGCAACCTTCTCCTCGCTGGCCTCCCCACTCCCATTTCTCCCCCCTCCGCTCTATACTCAACGCGGCTGCAAGACTTCTCTTCCTCTCACGCCGCTCCCCCTCTTCCTCCCCTCTCTGCCTCGCCCTACACTGGCTTTCCTTCCCCTATAGAATCCTCTTCAAGCTCCTCACCACCACTTACAAGGCTCTCTCCCACTCTACTGCCCCCTACATCTCTTACCTCCATACACACTCCGGCCCGCTCCCTGCGCTCAGCCAATGATCGCCGCCTCTCCTCCTCTCTTATCACTTCTTCCCACTCCAGAATCCAAGACTTTTCCCATGCAGCCCCCCTTCACTGGAACGACCTCCCTCGTTCCATCCGTCTCTCTCCTACTTTGTGCTGCTTCAAACGTGCACTGAAAACTCACCTCTTCTGCAAAGCCTACCAACCATCTACTTAACCACCTCACCTCCTCCACTCGCTCTCCCTTCTCTCTTCTGGCTCCCCTTGTGCCTGTTTCTGTCTACCCTCCTTTAGGATGTAAGCTCACATGAGCTGGGCCCTCTTCCCTCCTGTCTCCTCACCTGTTCTTCTGCTCCGTGCTTATTGCAGCAGACTGCTTGGAGTTTCTGAAGAATTGGTATTTTTGTTTATTGTTCTGTACTGTTTCACCCTCTATAGTCTACTGTTTGTACTGTGTACGGCGCTGCGGAAATCTTGTGGCACCTAACTAATAGATGATGATGATAATAATAATAAAATGACCACCTTTGTATATTGGCTAAACTCAGCCAAACTGCTCAGTAGATGCCAAAGCCGTATTCCTTTATTGATGGGCTTTAAAGAAAGAGCAAAACTGTCTTTAGCATTTTGTAGCCTAGTAAATGCCTATATTAGCTTGGAATACATCTTTAGTTGGGTTCCACGAAAAATATAATATTTTAACAATTCAATGAATGATTTTAATCTGCTTAATTTCGAAATTGGTTTTGTCCACTGCATTTATCTCTTTGCTTTTTAGACATTGTGTGCAATGTTAAAAGCACAAGATAAATTACAGTACATAGAAATGTATGTAACTATACAGAAACAGCTGTAATAGCTAAATAGTTAACGAGACAATATTGACATTTGTCTATTAAGCTGATTTTGTAAGATGAATGTTCTGATGTCCATCTGTTTGTTCTCCCAAATGTATGTGATGAGCCCTTAAAGTGGGGACATTGTTTGTTTATATTGTAACACTGCAGGACAAAAAAGAAGTGACACGCCTATATTCAGAAGAAAGCACAAATCACTTTAAAAGGACATTGTGTTAATATATGCCTACAGCCGCACCACCCTGATCAAGCCCGCTCTTGGAAGCTAACTGGGCTGGGTTAGTACTTGGATGGGAGACCACCTGGAAATACCAAGCGCTGTAGGCTAAAGTATAATTTAATGAAATTCTATTCTTATTGCATTGTATATTGTACCAATAACACACTACACTTTATTTGTTTTTTCCGATATTTTGTAATATTGGTTAAAGTGGATGTTACCCTAAGATGTATATTGCTGCAATTGGAGGTAGCGCAGGGGAATCTAAAACATTTATTTATTGCTCATAAATGTCAGATCGTAAGGTTGTACCAAACCACCTGCTTCAAGTAAACTTATGTATATTGTCAGTGGTCTTAGTGGGAAGTGACAGTATGGAAATTATAAGTGAAAAGTGAATGGAATTTGATAGCTTTACAATGAAGGCAGTTGAAGTGGCAGTATGACCACTGTATGTTGTAGATAATTATATAAACTAAGATGTTTGTTGTGTGAGCATGACTAGATGCACCTTTTCCTTGTGCTCCCTTAGTGACTTTGAGTGTGTCTGTATTTTCATCTTACTTGTAATCAATCCTAAGTAGCTCTTTTTGTTCTAGATCACTAAAACACCTTTAGAAGCACATGACAAGTGATTTACAGATGAAAGGGCATAGATTAAAGATTAACTGGTCAATCTAAATAACTGGAAAGCAATATACAGTTTATCAAGGATTATTATGTGGAATGATTGATAACTCTTGTTGAAACATAATAAATTACACATAGTGGCACATTATATTTTGCAGAGCAGCAGTGGAATTATACACTGTACATTTATGTGTACCATATGTCATATTATGACATTCACACATCACTACAACATGTACGAACAGGCTCAGCAACAGGTTGATTTGTCCATAATGTAAAGCATATGTTGGCTACTACCATAAAACAGCATCTCTTCGTTGATTACCCCGCTGCAGAGGATGAGTACACTGTAAAATTAATTCTTAAGAAGGATAACAACTTCTGGTTAGTAGGACCACAGGTAATTCATTTGAGGTCTGTATAAAATATGCAGAATTTCCATTGTCCGACACCGTTTTAGAGTTTTTTACTATGTGTAGTGGCTGTTTCTCAGAACAGCAAAATGGAATTAGAATTGGTAATGCTAGTCAGACACAGTGCAAATTGGCCACATCAATGGAGGGAGAAATTGAAAGATCTTAGTTTGAAGCTGTCATGCATCATACACACAGGCCTGGATTTGTGACCACACGAATACCAGCATATAATATAATCATTATAAAACTGGTAGAATACATTTGTTTTAGTACAGATAGACCACAGAGAAAGTAAGTGGTGATGGGGAGTTGGTGGTTTGGGGACATAAAAGTTAAATCTGGGCCTGCTCATATTTTGGTTGTTTAAACCAATAATTAGTTTGGCCATAATCAGGATTTTGACACAGAAATAAGCACATTGTCTGACCAGGTCAGTGTAAGACTAGGGGGTAAATGTATCAAGCTGAGAGTTTTCCGGCGAGTTTGAAAAACCAATCAGATTCTAGCTATTATTTATTTAGTACACACTACAAAATGACAGCTAGAATCTGATTGGTTGCTATAGGCAACATCTCCACTTTTCAAACTCGCCGGAAAACTCTCAGCTTGATACATTTACCCCTAGGTGATGACATTGGTAGGCAAAGATTTTGCACATAACAATGTAAAGATATAAACACGCTAATAAAAATACATCTAATAAAATAATAGAATACTTACACACAATTTGGAAAATATTGAAGACCAATGTGCTTTCTTTCGCTTTAGCGCTGGAGCCAACAAACCATATTATTTATCAATTTTTAAAAAAAATAAGAAACATAATATTTGAGATGGATCGATACATATTACCTAACTTGATATGAGTGCACAATAATACAATGGTGTATGGTTATTGAATATGAACAAAATCAGCATTTGCATGTTGTCATTATGTAAACTATATATTCTGTTTAATTTGGTTTACCCATGTGTTTTACCTGTATTGGGGGTTTTCTATGAAAAATAGCTGGAAATTTGGGGAGGGTGTGATCTGTGCCAAGTAGCTGACAATGGAAGTTATCTGCATTCAGGGGTCTATTCAATGGAGGGACTGTACCACGTAGCCGATAATAGTGGTCTATGTAGTAGCTGTCTTTACAAAGTAGCTAATTATCAGGTTCTGTGCAATTGTGATTTTGTATAAAGTTAATGGCAATGGGGGTTCAGTGCAAGGTGATTGAAGAGCACATCCTGCTTGTATTATTGTACACATGGGCATTGAGGACATCAGAAGTTGGGCCCAAAATATTTTTACTTGCTGAAGGCTACATACATTCAGAATCCAGCTCTATTGGGAGGCATGAGGCATGTAGTGTAGGGCGAGTATACATTCTAAATATTTTTTCTGTTACAAATGTTGTCATTATATCAGGGAAAAGCAGAAGCAACTTGAAAATCCAAAACAATTGCAGATTCATTGCATGCATTAGACTTATTGGCAAGAGGTGAAAAGGCAAAATATGAACTTGGAAGCACTAAGGGGCAGAATAATTGTGGTTGAAAAAATTGGGCATCAGATTCTATTAAATTATCAGCACCATGTAAAACTAAGGAATAATATATTTGGTGCCATGCCCAGATCCCTTCGTTCTGTGCAATACCGTACTTTTAGTTAATAGTACAATGTCCTGATCTTATGAAGTCGTCAAAATTAATTGAGGTACTCAAATATGTCAAGTATCAGATACTGCCAACGGAACAGACTTCCTGGTTGATTGATATCTATAATATAAATGCTTAGTGGCGTGTGTTAGTCTGCCTGTGTGTGGAAAAAATAAAACCAAGCTGCAGCTCCACCTGCTGGGCGGAGTTATACACTGGCCTACTAAATTCTTAGTGTGTGTGTGTAAAAAAAAATTCAGAAAGGGCTAAATGTTGGTATACTAAGATGTTTTTAATTTGTTAACTTAATTTGTTAATTGTTAAAAGTGTTTATAAAGATTTAAAAAAAATATATATTTCTTGAAGGAGAAGTGACAGTTGGGAGTGGTTGGAGGTTGCCGGGGGTGACAGTGGGGAGTGGTTGGTGGTTGCCGGGGGGGACAGAGTGAGAGGAGTGTGATACTCAGGACCGCTGAGAGAGATCCCTGTGTCTGGATAGACATCTGGATAGATGTGGCGATGAAAATGAAGGATGAGGTGATGGAGAAGAATGATGAGGTGGTGACATGTGGACAAAACCACGTTAAAAAAGGGCGCTTGCGTCGGGAAGTAACGCTCTTTCCCATAGGAGGCCTGGGCTATGGCCCAAATGCATGACAAGAGCCTTTTTAACACCTTAAGTAGCTTGATTTGACTAGAATGCATGAGTATCATGCACGGGTTAACTTGTATATGTATATGTGTGTGTGTGTGTATATGTGTATGTGTATATATATATATATATATATTATATACACACTATAATAATTCAGGAAGAGGTCATACCAAAAATTTGATGTATTATATGTGATGGAATGTTTACAAATGATAATGATTTTATTATTATTTTTAAATTTTTTTAAGACTCTTTACTTTGGCCCAAGCCATTAAAATTTGTATATGTGATCTGACACTGTTCCTCCCTAGAGTGCTTGAAGTATGTTCCCTTACTGTAGCAACCCTTCTGCATGTGAAAAATACTTCCGTCCTGAGCCATGCATTATTTCTGTGCCTTTTAAAGTTTGAAAGGAATAAACTGAGTGCAGGAGGAAATATTTAATTCCCTGGTCTGTTTTTGTTAGGTCAATTAGAGATAAGCCAATTAGAAACATTTTGCTCTATTTTTGGACATGCATGGATGCTAATGTAGCTTGTCATTTGGATAGACTACTTTTTTTTAACATTTGTCTTTTTCATTTATACCTTGACATATTCATTGATATTGTTATAAATTCCTTAGTTTGGTAACATTTTTTATTGTTGAAAGTATTTGTTTTATATAGTTTCAATTCATTATTCAGATAACCAAACATTAAGGGGTCTATTTATTAAGACCCCTCCAGTAACAATATTTTCTATGGCTCTGCATCGTGGTGGTGGAAAATCTTTCATTGGGTAATTATTAAGAAAATGTCACAGGGACAGCTGAATAATGTTCAGCTCCCCAGTGATACTGGCCGGGGTAAGAAGGCGCCTTACTGCTTGCCAAACCAGTCTTGGGATGCACTGCACATGCCACTGGCGAACCACGGACTGTCTTTTCCCAACTCTGGATTAGTCTAATTGTGAAATGACAGTGTCAAATAGATGGGGAATGCTGATAAAAAGATTATCAACAATGTTAATGGATGTCACTTTAAAAGGACAGTATACATACACATTACACCTTTAAATGGCTCTTTACTGATTATTTCAAGAACATTTAAAGTGAAAATCAACTGTTGTTGTTATTGCATATTATACATTTTCATTTTGTTTTTAAAAAAACTAACTCCGATTTAATTCTATTTTAAAGGGGATGTACAAATGATCAGAATACAAACACCGTCAATGAATTTTAGCTCAGCAACAAATTAAAGATACCATCTGTTTGTTATGGACACAGTTCTTTAGATCTTCAGGTTCTCTTTAGGCAGCAATGGGTAGTATAGGTGGGAAGCTGTTAAGATGGAGTCATTCTTGGTCTTGGGGAAAAGTTAACAGTATAATTTTAGGACCAATCCTATATATGATGTTTTGAAGTAATGTGCTTATTAGTTGGGTAATAATCACTTGCAAATTCAAAATCAATGCTTTCAAATCTATACTGTATTTAGAAATGATAATACACTTTTATATGTTTAAAGTGATCTTGTATACACTATAAGGATTGCAGTTATGTATATGTCAACTTTTTTTGGGGTTATTTCCAGCTGAAAGAAAATAGCGCAACACAGTTGCATCTATTTTACTAAAATCGGTTTAAGCCCCCATCACATATTTCCTGTGGAATTTTTTCTTGGTCCGAGGTGCACTTTGTAGCTCAGATGCTGCTCACTTTGAACTTTGAATTGAAAATACAAGCGGCTGTTATCATCTGTATTTAGTGAGTTGTTTAGTAACTGTTACACTGAATGGGAACCTGTGAATATTTGTTGAGGAGATTACTGGCCAGGGTGTTGAAGGATAATCATGCAAGGGTATAACTGTTATAAGTGCAGGGGGTGCAGCTGTGATTGGCTCCACAGATAAGGGGAACCCCCATTCCCTGTCAAAGCCCCATATGTATGTGAGTTTTTCACAATTGGACGGTACAAGGGGCTCTTGCCACATTTGTGCTCTGGGGCCCACAAATGACTAGTTAGAGCCCTGATCTTATGAGTATGCACCAATGTCATAGTTAGAGATTCCAATGCACATTTATAATGTCTTTCTGCAGCCAACCTAATTAATTACAGCTGGATGTCTGCTTATACATTTCCTGTAATTTCTCATCCTGGTTACTAGTCTGTACAAGAAAGCAGCATCTACACCTGCTCCTTTTTTATGGTGGATAATGAGAGAAGCCAAAGCTATTAAATGAATAATGCTATCGCACATTATATTATTATGAAATGAAAGCGAGGCTTCAAAAATATGCCAAATTCTAGATGTAAAGCAAGATCACCTGCAGCTATAGATGCCTGGTCATGTTATTTTAAATTGACTTAAACTGTGTGCATTGTTGTTCTGTGACAGGTATTCTCACTGAGGCTAAAATAAGAGCAACTGCTTAGCATTTTTAAACAAGATCATAAATAAATGCATAACTTAAAGGAGACCATCAAATGCTAACAAAAGATATGTTAATAAGTAAATGGAAAGGGTAAAGGAATGTTAGTACAACATAAACAGTGTGCTCACATGGGAACTAAATATATGGGCTAATTCTTGCAGTGGTAGAGCATCGCCATTTCAAAATCCCTGCGCTTGGCTTGTCTCAACTGAGAACTAGGACCAACAATTTTGAGTGAACAGTTTTACAGTAGTTATCTGCTTATACAATTCTGAATTGTGACAAAGTGAGCCAGTTAGTACTGATATAACTGGAATGGTACATGTGAACAAGGTACAAGCAATAAAAAGCATGCTAACTATTCTGTGCCCTGATACCTTTCTGTGCTTTGCTGCCATATGGCTCAAGTGACTTGAGCCACTGGCATAGGAACAGTTTGCGACTGGACCAATCTAATGACTCCTTGGGGCCTGTGCATAAAATTGTTTATTGCAAAGCCAACATTGCTTAACACTGTGAAGTGGTTTCATCACTTCGTTCTAATTAAAGTTGTCTTTTAAAACCCTTCACTATACAAGCTTTTTTCTCACTTCTGTGCTGAACCTATTTTTGCACTTTTTGGGCTGTTAACATTCCAACATCAATATCAGAAATTTTTGGTTCTTGCTATGGCATCAAACCACCTTTCCAAAACTGCAAAAATCAGTAGTCTACACATAATCGAATCTGCACTTGAAAATCATAATGCGTTTGTTTTGCTAGTTTGTACTGTCTTCAATAAATTGTATAAATGTGTAGGAATAAAATGAGTAGTCCATTTTTAAAAATAGGCAACCTATCAAATAAAATGAAGGTACCAAAGACTTTACTGATCCTAGCATGGCATTTATTTTTCTGTAGTGAACTGCCCTAGCTCTGACCCCTCAGTGACGTAATTGCATATATAGGTGATGACGTCATGAATTTGCCACCTAATCCCCCGGCCTTGTAAGTATAATTTTCACTCATTTGAGAGCAGGGTTGGCCAATCAGTCAGAGACCAAAAAGCAAAAAATATCTAAGTACCGCCATGATCCTCAGACCTCTTCACATGCCCATCAACCTCCGCACATTCCATCAGACCTCACCACATGCCCTTGTATGCCCATCAGACCTTTCCACAGACCTCACCACATGCCCTATACATACCCATCTGACTACCACACAGACCTCCCCACATGCCCTTTATATACATCCGACTTCCCCACATGCCCCTTACCAGCCCATCAGACATCGCCACATCCCATCAACCGCCTTAACAAGCTTCTCTCACATTCCCCATAGTACTTCTCACATGTCACCCACTTACCTTTAAAACTGGAGCCCACAGAAGCAGGGCGAGCACAATGAACCCCCTTCTCCTCCTCTGGTATGCTGTGTAATCTCCTTACATTGTGCAGAGGAGGTCACATGAAGTGGAAGCCAGATTAGGCACATCCTCCCCCCTCCTGGAGCACCTGCATCTGCTGGTCACATGTAAAAGTATAAAGAGCCCCGATAGTTGCGGGCTACCCACGGCTGCTAGAGAAGTATTATTTGTTTGAGGAGTCTCACTCGACCTTAACATTGTAGGTGTTATAAGGTATTAAAATTACATCAAATTTCTTTAAGATGTTTTTTGACCATTTAGTCTATAAGAAATAGACAATGGACATTAAAACCTGAAACAAGACTTAAACAAGTATTTGTAAGTGCCATTTTTGTTTCTAGCAGTAATAAGATGTGCACTGATTTTACCAAAATAGAACGAACATAGATATTTTACCTGAATATCACTAAGATCCAAACTACAGGTGATTCATTCATCTTTAGTCATTACTAGGTCAGCAGGGATGTTATAGTTTGTCCAGTTACTTATCTTCATTGAGATATTGCCACAAAATGTTGTTTTAAAAAAGGAGTGGGGGAAATGAGAAATGTAAAGATAGTGATTGGTGGTAAAATTACTTATTTTTCTAAGTGGTAATGCAGCTTGGTGGTATCTTACATTGATTTAGGTGTGGGACTGTGTTTTTTGTATCAGTGAAATTATTTGGTGTTAATTTGCGTAGTTGTTGGGGTTTAAGTGGCTTTTCAACTGTAAAGTATTGCTGAGGATGCGTGTGCTATATAAATAAATAATAATTTTTCACACAGTTGATGACTGTTTCTCCTGGGGCCCATAGACTAATGGTTATGTGTAGGAGCTAACAGAAATATATCCAGCATGCTTGACAGTCCCTTATAATAATATTGCTTTGGATAAGGCCTTATACTTAATATGTTTCAAAACTTACAAGACTGCCATTTAAAAAAATAACCAACCACCCATCCCCCAATTTCCTGCTGTTAAGATAAAGGCAATGCCTGATTAACGGTTCAGGCCACCGTAGGCTAAAATGTTTGTATGCCGTCCATGCCAGTCTAATACTTGGAAGGTAAAAATGAACTAGTCCTGAATTTAAAATCCATCTTCCTTCACCCACTCACTAATGTTTATGTTCCTGTGTTTTCCAAACTCCACTCGACTTGGCTTCTTGAAAGGGTTACGGCATTTTTTTGTCACTCATTAATATTAGAACTGTATAGCAGAACGGAGGCATGAACGAGCGCTATTGAGAGTGAAGACATGAAAGTTGACTTTGCTGAGATGTTGATGAAGCCCATGAGTCACATAAACAATAAGAATCCATCCCAACCTATAGACTTTTTTTATACTCTTTATACAATGCAAAATTATATATTCTTGAGTTCTAGGCAGCAGGGATGCTCCTTCCGGCCACAGCGGCAGTCACATGATTGCAAAATCAGCAATTGGCTACAGGGTGGCTTCCTTTTAAATGGCGGAGAGTTATCAGTCTCACTGTCAGTGATGGAGTTCTAGCTGTGTGCTGTTCGCGTAACCTGCTGTGCTGCCTCAAGTTCCTATTAGTTACCTGTTGCCTGACATTTTTGCTGATATTTGGAATTCCCTGTCAATGCCTGTCTCGACCTTTGGCTTTTCTTACTGGATTGTCTTGTTCACTGCCTGCCCTGACCTTTGGCTTGTTGTATAGTATCTCCTTGCTCACTGCTAGCTCCAGTTATTAACCCCTTTTGGTCAGTTTCTCAGTTTTCCAGTTTCCATACCAGAGGCGTAATTAGATATTTTAGAGCCTCGGGAGAGTGAGACAACTGGCACCCCTCCCCCCATCTTGGGGATAGGTAAATGTTGCCTCCCAGCAGCGGCGCACTGGTGAAGGAGATGTTGTCATCCCACTCTGGGGGTGTGCCTAGCCCTTCAAAGCACTAGACCGTTCTCCAACTCTGTGCTGCTCTCTCCTATCTGGTGCTGCTGCTAGTGCCAGTTTCTGCTTTCTAGATCCTGTAATGTTGGTCCCTGTTTGGTAAGACATAGTTATTATTCACATCATGGAAAGCTGAGCAATAAGCAAACCCTTGAGACCATCCCACACCAAGTCGGCCCTAAAAATGCAATTAATAGCAATCACATTAAGTAAATATGCCTATTTCCTCCAGCCAGCCAACATTAAATTAACAGCACCCATGTTTTGTAATTAGGCCTCCTTCCCCTCAACCATCCCAATATTAAATTAATATTGTTTACAATAATGTAATGGCCACACCATTTACTATACAGACATACCCCCCACACACCTGCTCCTGCATTAAATTAATAGCATCCCCTTTTAATAATCAGACCTATTTCTCCTCCACCAACCCCAACATAAAATTAATAGCAAACCCATTTAATGCATTTCCCTCAACCAGACTCAATGTAATCAAGCCAATAGCATACAAACTTCCAGCACATGTGATAGAGGCTATTATTGCTAATACAGATATTAGTGTCTTGAATGAATATATATATATATATATATATATATATATATATATATATATATATATATATATATATATATATATATATATATATATATAAAATAATCTCCATAAATGATTATATATTTTTTAAATATATACCCTTAGGGCTAATGAACTAGCTCAGCATTTAAGCATTTAATATATTGTCACATTCTAAACTTTAATTTCACCATGCCTCAAAGTTTACATTTTTACCCGAGTGTTGCTAAAACTCCAAACGTTGAGCACCCTTGGCCTCAATGAAGCTGCAAAAATATATTTGTAGAAACATCTACCAATAACAATGCAGTATTTAATCAAATGTAACTTCCAAAAAATAATGTAATTACCATATAGATATGTACTTTTCACCAAAAATCACATTAGTATTGTGTACAGAAAATATTTGTATGTTGTGGATGGCAGCAAGATAAAAAGTATGGAACAATTTATTAATTGGCTTGTTGTTTATTAATGTATTACTTTTTATTGCCCCCCCCTTCAATAATAGAGTCACTATTACACAAGTGCCTACTCGCAAAGGAACAGCAGAGCATCAGGGCATACTAAAGAGGAGTAATAATTTTAATTGACTGCAGGAAGTAATCAACACCCAGAAGGACACTTAACCCCCAGCTTCCTCCACTTACTTCAGTTTCCCTTCTTCTCCTTGCTGGCACTTCCACTGATGGCATTAAGGTGTGACATCACTAGGTCACGTCAAAGACACTGCAGGGAGCCAGGCGCCTTTCTTCATTGTGTGACTTTCTGTCCCAGGGAGGGCAGATGCTGTTCTATGCATATATACCTGGTGGGGAGGTGCTTGAGGCAAACAGCGGACAGCCATGGCGCTACCTTTGTCTTGCAGCCTGGGCGGCACCAACTGCAGCATCCTTGTTACGGCCCTGCTCCATATCCCTTCACTAGCTGGAATTAAAATAAGTTATTAGTTAAGATAAGTCCTTATTATGAGGATAAGTCCCTATTAGTGTGGGCAGCATGAAGGGGTCATGAGTCCGATTCCCAACCATGGCCTTATCTTTACATTCTAGTAGTAATTGACTGCTCCTAAATTGACCTTAGTCTCTCTTGGTCTGTGTGTGTATGTTAGGGAATTTAGACTGTAAGCTCCAATGGGGCAGGAACTGATGTGAGTGAGTTCTCTGTACAGCGCTGCGGAATTAGTGGCGCTATGTAAATAGATGATGATGATGATATTACCCTGAGTTTAAGTCTGAATATTTAACACTCTAAGGAAAAGACAGCTTGCTATAGGTGAAGGCTTAATTATTTACCAACATGGGTTGTAGGGATTCTTCTGGTGGTATGTATGTGTATATGTGTGTGTGTGTGTGTGTGTGTGTGTGTCTATATATATATATATATATATATATATATATATATATATATATATATATATTAATATATTAATCTCAACCAAAAAAAGGTGTTACAAATTTACTGTTAGAGATTGGATAAATGACAGAACTATTTTTATTCACTTCTTGGCAAAAACAAGTGACAGCTGGGCGTATAAATAAGCAACATTTTGTTTTTATCTTCTATTCTCATGATGAACAGTGTCATGATGTGTAGGCGCTAACAGGATAGAAGATCTTTTAAAGTGCAAGATTTCAAATCCACAGCCATGATCACACTCGTTTTATTTACCTGACAGGTCTGTGCTGGCTTGAATTGCTGCCATCATTTGAATAAAATGTCTTATATATGTTTGTGTATGTAATATTTTCTTATTCACTAACTATTGCAAAATCTTTCCCAACATCATTTGGTTTCAAATGACTAGTGTGATTAGTTGTTTCATAGTAGCCAGTACATTGAGCCAATGACACATGAATGATAAAAAAATATGAAAATCTTAAAAATGATGAACAGGTGTATGCAGAGAACTGCATACACCCAGCTCTTTGCAGATCTAGGTTCTTCACCAATAGAAAGAGCTAGTCTGCTAGATATAGGATAGAGGATATATTCTTTACAAAGTAGACAATCTAGGTGTATATTGCACACCAATCTATCCTTTTCAGTAGAATGATACAAGGTATATTGACCATATATTGCATACAGAAGATTGATCTTTTGCACTCACGTTTGGCAATACATTAAAGAAAGCTAGGACAGTTTAGATGTATTTAGGAAAAAATGATCATTGCCAAAGCATCACAAGGAAACACAACAGAAAGTGCTACTATGACATCTCACGGCTAATTATTATTTTGTTTAATATAATATATGTAATAGGCAGCCGACAGGTAAAACAAGACTCTACCTCTCGGGGAACACCTGATGTTCCTGATGAAATCATACAGAGCAACAATCCTAAACACTAAAGATGTGGCCCATAGGGAGCAGGACATGACCTCACCCAAAATGGTCATGGTTTGATTCACAATATTCCAATCAGCAATATTGGCAGATAGTCTGTTGCCAGCAACATTAGTTTTTCCAAGTGCTTTACCTGGATTCAATATAGCAAAGAGGTGTGAGAAAGGGCATTTAGGTTGCATCTCATCTGATAACCTAACTACTACAAGGTGGAGTAATGTAGGAGCTAGCTTCTCCACCCTAGAATGTAGTTCCTATGTTGTAAGTTTCAATTTCATTGGGGTGTTGCTGACAGCCTGATTGTCATGGTGGTAACAGGGAGTTCTACAGGTCTGTGTGAAACCTGGGAGTTACAGAACTGCAACAATGTTACAAAGTTCCTATCAAAATTTAGTTTAATGAACCCTTTCCTTTAAAGCAAACATATTTAGTGCGTGTGTGTGTGTGTGTGTGTGTGTGTTATATCATGTATGATGTATTGTATAATTTTGTATATGTGTTGTTTTTTTTACATATTCGATTATTAGGCTGTTGTTTATAGATAAGTGAGAGCTGGGGAATTAGCATTATTATGTTAGAATAGTTAGTCAAGATTACTAATTATGTAGTTAGACATAGATGGACTGATGCAGAGTTGGATGCAAAATGGGAGTAACTTACTGTTATAAAAAAACAAGGGCACGGAAAGCGAGCATTCTTCTGCCCATGTTCAGAGCCATTCACATCTTGAGATGCGTTTGCCTCTGCATCAATAGCATATGCGTCTGGTTTACGATCAGTCATCATCAACTGCTCGTATTTGCACCTGTCCTCTATAAGATACAAAACATATGCCTCCTAACAGTTGTGTATGTGTATTTCTGCAGGTCTGCATTTGTATAAATGGCCTTTAGTGTTCTTGACCAACGTTGGCACACCCCCTCCCTCCTCCATCCCACCACTCCTGACGCAGGAGAGCATAAGTGCCAGTATAACGCAAGCCTGCCTGGGATTATATGCATGCGCTCACTTTTTGGGAATGCGCAGAGAAATTTCATGCAAGATACACTACACAAACTGGTGTACATTACACTCTGCATCAGCACCTCCACTAGTGACCGAGATCCTGGCTTTTTTTTGATCTTGCTCCTGCTTATTCCCTGGTGCTTTTGTGAATTTCAGTCATCTGACCCCTGGCTTGTCTGACCCTCCTTTTGCCCGATTCTCCAGCGGACACTAGTCTTACTTACCTACTACCAGTGACTAAACCAGTTCATCTGTTGTGCCTGGAACCCTGTATCTCCAGCATCAGGGCCAAACCTGGTAATCCTGCTACCCTGTGCTACACTTACCCCTTGTGTCTAGGAATCTGCATTTACCATTATGACTGCTTTTTTCATAAACCTGCTGCTTCTATGAGCCAAGTTTGCCAAAAACCATTAATTGCATCTGTTGCTTTCTGTGTCATTGGGTATACCTTCTATTTTTGCTGGTGGAACCTGCTGCTTCAACTGAGTTGCTTTTTACAAATTGACTGCACCTACTGATTTCCCGTATATCTCTGCTATAATATATATATATATTGTGGCAATGGGAGTGGTTTTCCACAGGTCTCTCAGAGTGGAATTAGCTATGGAGCTAACAGTCTGCAGGTAAAGGGCTGCAAATCAAGTTTATATACAGGTGTAGCATTGTGCTTATGTTAAGTTATGTACAGGTCTGAGACGTAATAAAGTAAATGTAATATGTGATTTACTTGCATGCTTTAACGTGTTTGTGTCCACAGCTAGCAGCAGAGCTGATGGGGGTGGCTGGGGGGTGGCTGTGCTGATTAGGCGTTACAGAACACCTGAGGAGCCTTCCTTTAAAGACAAGGTGGGAGTGTCGCCTGTCAGTCATCCAAGCCTGTGGGAGGAGACCTGTGTATTTAACTTGGAGTTGTGCTCTTGTCAGATGTGACTGACGCTGAATTAGTTGGCCAGTCAGTAGGGAGCTGGTCTGTGTCTAGTTAGTGTTTAGGGTCACCAGGAGGTGCAAGCAAAAGGGATTGCTTGCTTGTGTCATCCTGACAGAAAAAGTGTTATTTATTGTGATGCCAACAATAAATATATTTTGATTTAAAACAAGAAGTTTTCGTGTTGCTGATATCTGCTGGATGTTCTTGCAACAGAAGGTGACAAAAGTACCTCGAGAAGGGTGTGTTTTTGTTACAAGTGGTGTCAGAAGTGGGATCGCCAATGCACCACCCAACCTCCAGATGCATAAGGTGTTGAGTGGAAAATATTGACTGCCACTGTCACACACCTTAAACTGTATATGCTGTCAATTGCAGTGAAGAGATTGCTATTGCTGAGCAAGCAATTTTTTTATCTGTGGAGAGACAGAAGCAATATTACTGTGAACTATTCAGCATTTGTTTTGCAAAAGAAAGCAAAAGTTGTTTTTTTTATATAAAATGGCTGGGCATTGTAGTGCCATACCTTGTTTGTTCACTGAGATGTGAGTTGGGTGTGGTCCACAAGTCTGCTGTTTTGCCTATGCATTGAAGTTGCTGTTTTACCTGTGTGGGAGACTAATGCACCTGTTTTACTAATTGCCTGTGGAAGTGCTGGACATATGTGAAGCTTGATATTTGAAAGCTGCTAGTACAAAATTGTCTTTACTCCTTAAGATGGGCAAGAAAAAGAACAAAATGTCTCAAAATGAAAGTGTGCAAACAGGTGTGTCTGAGGTACATTCTCAACAGGAAAAAATGGAAAATCAGAGAGAAGAATCTCCTACTCTCTGTACAACCCTAGTGTTACCTGTGTCAGAACATGTGACCAGGGAAGAGTATGATTCTTTGAGGAAAATGTTTATTGAGGAAAACTACTCTCTTATAAAAGAAGTGTGGAATTTAAAGCAGCAGAGAGAGCAAGAAAATATGATCTTAGAATCTGTGGAAAATGAGTTGCATGTATTGCAAAAAGTGTGTGAAGAGAGAAAAATCTGAGAAAGTTCTTAATGAAATAGTAGCAGAGAAAGACAGAGACATTGCTGCTTTAGAACAGAAGCTTTTCTTGGCTCAGCAAGAGGTATTCTTAGCAAGAGAGTCTGCAAGAGAGCTTGAGGAGTGCAAGTTGGAGAAGCTTGTACTTGATGAAAAGCTGGAACAGTTGCTCCAAGAAGAAAAAACTCTGTCTTCTAGGTATGCTGAGGAATGTGACCAAGTAGTGGCCTTGACATCCACTGAGAGGAGTTTGGTAAACACCAAGGATGAGAGTGTCCAAGTGGGTAAACCCAAAGTCAAGGGCCTAAAGGGGAACACTGCTGCTCATTTAGGTCAAGCTGTAAGTGTGCCTGACAGGAGGTGCTTCAGGTGTGGAGAACTTGGTCACTATAAAGCCAGGTGCACTAGTCGCCAAAACCTAGTGGACTGTTCGGTTGGCCAAGCTGGGCCTGTCTTTTCCTGTTGCTGTTGCCAGAGTTTCACAAGCGGTGGTTCACCATTATTTAAAGTGATAATGCGTTTCAACAACAAGATTGTACATGCAGTTGTGGACTCTGGGAGTGACATTACGCTGGTTTCCAATTCTGTCCTGGCTGGGACCAAGATCCTGTGGTTGCCCAAAATGAATGTGCGCTGCCCACATGGCATAGTCAGGAGACTAAAAGGAACTCTTTTGGCCATTAGTCTGAAAGGCCAAACTGTGAAGGTAGTGGCTGCTATAGCGCCCAAGGTGCCGTATCCAATTGTTCTGGGGCGAGAATTCCCACTCTATAAAGAGGTCCTCGTTGAGCAAATCCGTCAGGACATGCCGGTAATTGATTCACTGGTCGGAAGCCCGGTCTTAAAGGATCTGCTAAAAACACCACAACGTCTGAACCTCAGTCACTGGGAGCCGCCAAGTCGGAATACTTTCGTGGGGGTCATGACAGAACTTTCACGGAAAACTGGACAAACGGAATCAGCGTTGGCGGGTGACATCGCTGATGTGCCCACCTTATCTGTTGGTGACCATATAGACTGGTCTGAATATCCCGAACTGTTACATGTGCCAAACCTTGCACGTCAACAGAAAATTTACTTAACTGTAAAGCGTATCTTAATTTTGGCTAGTAATGTTGGGAATATACTAAAACCTGTCAAGTCGAGAGACTGTGTGCCATCGTATATTGTTAAAAATAATGTGCTGTTTCATGTGACTACTGTGAAAGGGAGAAAAGTAGAACAGTTGGTAGTCCCACAAAACCATGTACCCTTCGTGCTAGAAGCTGCACACACGCAGGAGAGTGGCAGACACTTAGGGGAAGGTAAAATGAGGGAGACAGTTCTATGCAAATATTACTGGCCAGGAGTCTATGTGGCAGTAAAAAAGTTTTGTAGGGCTTGTCCGGAATGCCAGAAGGCCTATACCGCTGTAACAGTACAACCTCAGAAGGAGCTCATAGACGTCCTATTAAGAAAAGAAGGGGTTATGAGTGGAAAAGAGACAGGATTGGCTGTTTCAGAACAGGGTTCTCAGGTGTCAAGAAGAGAAGGTCCCAATGAGTGCACTGGTGGGTGTGATTGTGAGGACAGTTAAAGACACAATAGAACCTTCCTTGTCTCAGGCTATAAAATGTCAGGTGGACAAGATGGTCGCAGAGGCTCTCTTCCACAGAGATGCGCTCCTCGCGAGGTCCGCGTCACCTTACATGGTGACGCTAGGGGGAGGGATATGTGGCAATGGGAGTGGTTTGCCACAGGCCTCTCAGAGTGGAATTAGCTATGGAGCTAACAGTCTGCAGGTAAAAGGCTGCAAATCAAGTTATATACAGGTGTAGCATTGTGCTTATGTTAAGTTATGTACAGGTCTGAGACGTAATAAAGTAAATGTAATATGTGATTTACTTGCATGCTTTAACGTGTTTGTGACCACAGCTAGCAGCAGAGCTGATAGGGGTGGCTGTGCTGATTAGGCGTTACAGAACACCTAAGGAGCCTTCCTTTAAAGACAAGGTGGCAGTGTCGCCTGTCAGTCATCCAAGCCTGTGGGAGGAGACCTGTGTATTTAACCTGGAGTTGTGCTCTTGTCAGATGTGACTGACGCTGAACTAGTTGGCCAGTCAGTAGGGAGCTGGTCTGTGTCTAGTTAGTGTTTAGGGTCACCAGGAGGTGCAAGCAAAAGGGATTGCTTGCTTGTGTCATCCTGACAGAAAAAGTGTTATTTATTGTGATGCCAACAATAAATATATTTTGATTTAAAACAAGAAGTTTTTGTGTTGCTGATATCTGCTGGGCGTTCTTGCAACTGAAGGTGACAAAAGTACCACGAGAAGGTGACAAAAGTACCACTAGAAGGGTGTGTTTTTGTTAATATATATATATATATATATATATATATATATATATATATAGATATAGATATAGATATATAGAGAGAGAGAGAGATGGTCACTGACCTCCGTGTTTTGGTTTTGGATCTGGATTACCTTCGTGTTTTGGTGTTGGCAAAACCGCCCTTGCGTGTATTGGTTTTGTTTGTTATTGCCATTTATTGGTCTAAAATAACCTAATTTAGTGCTCCACCTGTTTCTTGGATAAGTGAGGTAATTCTAAAGCTAATAAATTATGAAAAAAACAGTTTAATCCCTGGTAGGCCTTCCTTAAATCTAAAACTTGCCTACAAATTATACAAACATACCTGGTTGTCTTCCTCTCCATCTTTGACTATTGGCAATGTAGCCATCATCTTTGGGTGCATATTACACCCTCCACTTGTATTTAAATAGAAAAAAAAACAGCCAGTATAGACTGTAGAATATAAATAGAAATGGACAAAGGCAGTTTGGTGTCTGTCTGTATAGGCACCCCCCCCCCTCCACTTGTAGTTAAATATAAAAGAAGATGGCCTGGTACTTAAATAGAAAAAAATCAGCCGGTATAGACTGTAGAATATAAATAGAAATGGACAAAGGCAGTTTGGTGTCAGTCTGTGTATGACACCCTACCCTTATCGGGAAATTGACAAAACAGCAGCCTTTCAAGACTGTACGTGATATAGAAATGCCCCAAGTCCATTTCCTATTTGGGAGTAGATTGCACCCTACACTTATACTTATTTTTTTTGGGTGTGTTTTTTTTCCCCCCTGATTTAAAAAGACTATGTACTTTTACATAGGCTTCACCAGATGACGTACAGGGAAGACTACCATCAGGACTGGTGCCAGCACCTGCTTGCTAAACCTGCTCATATGTGGACTGATTTGAATCCATTTTAATGAGCCCAAAGCACTTGTAGTGCAAAATGTTAAATAATTAGTGCTGCTAGATAATACTTTCTGCAGCCAGAAAATAGTTTCTATAAGAGGGAATATGACACCACAAACAGTTGGTAATGTTTGCTAAAATGCCTACTCTATCCTCCTCTCTTCCTGCTATAACAATTGCTTCAAGAATAATTACAAGAATAAAGTATATAATAATTGCTCTCTGCCTGCGACCTAACCCCTCTCTCTCCCTCTGTCAAATGGCGATGGATTGCTCTGGAGGCGGGTATTTATGGATTTCAAATATCGCGAGAACCGAGCTCCGAGATCAGACGATGTCACAATGATGTTTTGCCTCGATTTCGATTCCGAATTGGCGCCTTCTCGGCTCGGTACTCACATAGGTGAAGTTCGGGCGGGTTCGGATCTCGGGGAACCGAACCTGCCCATTATATATATATATATATATATATATATAACAGTGTGTGTTTCACTAACACAACTCTCCATGGTTCTGTTACTGGGAACCCTAACAGCACTGAGCAAAGACTGTAATAGTGGGTAGTTAGGGTTTTTCTTGGCATCAGACAATATTTGTGGACATTAAAATGACTCAGAAATGCCAGAGTTCACTGCTTATACAAGAATCAAAGTAGACACCACATAACATTCTACCCCTTTATTTTCTCTGTTATTTGTGTCAGTATAAGGGAAATAGCGTATAATGGTGCAACTATACTAAGCAATTTATAATGCAAAATTTCTTTCTTTATTCAAGGCTGTGAATGTGGAATCCTACAAATGTAGGTAAAATTACTTTGGGGTTTAGTGCTTTTAACGAGCAAATATAACAAAAATTGTCACAATAAACACAAAGGAGAGAAAAAAAAGCCACAATAACACCATATTGGTGTACAGATACAATCAATTAAACACCACTGTTGCTGTCAGTAATGCCACAAACACTATATGAGACAACTACAATATTTTTTTTGGCGTGTGTTTCTAGTGTTCTGACCCAGGCAGTTAAAGTGTAGAATGCGGCCTGGCATGACAGAGTAATAAAGTTACTGAGTAAGGAGGAAGCCCCTCTGACATAACTTCCCACTATCCACAGTCCTTTTAGTGTTTGATGAAATGGGTCAAATGTTTTTTTTTCTGTTATTATAGGCAGAGCTGGCTCTACCATAGGACGTTCATCTACAGTGTCAATGGTTAAAGGAATATGTAAAATACTGAATTGGTAGAATGAACCTCACATTGAATGCCAGCTGATTACATGAAAGAGGAGCCAACAGTTTCTTAAATGTAAAGTTCCCAGTTACTGCTTCTCCGGGTCCATAATATTCTATAATGTCATAGCCCATCATCACTCTCTCAGTCTGAGGAACAGGAGATGCCTCCCCCAACCCCTTACCTGGCGAAATTTCCCTCCTAAACTAAAAACCTCTGTGGCTATTGCTCATGTGCAGCTAAGGTCACGCATGCACATAGTATTGGGACCTGTAAATAAGCTACCTCATTTGTCTCCTCATAATGTGATGGTCTGGCGTCCATTCTTTTCACCACCCGTAACTGTATACTGTTGCTGTATCTGTACTACATGTCTTTTTCCACTATTACACCTGTATGGGCAGGGACAGTGGCTGACTGCTCACCTACGGAAGCCTGAGGTAAGAGACGCTGAGCTAGAGCTGGGTGGCTGATCCAAGGGTACTACAGAGATAGATGTAATAAAGAAATGGAAGTTGCTCAAATCAATTTATAGGCTATAGCAGGTGCATGAAAGGGTGGGGTTATCCTAAAAGGAACAAACACACAGAGATCCCCCAGCACACTGCTATAACCAGCAACATATCTGCCATTATTACTGTAGATAAAAATGCAAAAGTCTTAGTTGCACACATTTGCAAATGTATGTTAAAGCCACCCGCCACTCCACGGCGCTTTTGCTAATAGGGTGGTCCTAGAGATAGATGTAATGCAGAAATACATTACCACCCACCAAGTAAATGGCAGGTTACATAAGTTTTCCGGCTGGTTTGAAAAACCAATCAGACTCTAGCTATCATTTAGTACATTCTACAAAATGATAGCTAGAATCTGATTGGTTGCTATAGGCAACAACTCCACTTTTCAAACCCGCAGGAAAACTCTCAGCTTGATACATTTACCCCCTAGAATCCTAGGAGAGTAGGCGACCCTCCCGGCTCCCACCTTGCCATCATGTAAAGAGAGAACTCCTAAAGAGGAGGTTCAAAAAGTATTTTTCATCATTTATTCAAAGTCTTCTGTTTTGGTGAGCACCAGCACTCCATGTCTCCATATTGTTTATTATTTGCAGTTACTAATGATGAGGTAATCAATTACTGTTTTGTGTACGAGAATAAATATCATTTGTAAATAAAAGCATAGTAAAAATGCCACATTTTCTTTATTGCTGCAAGGTTTTTAAGCATTCTATCTGAATTCCAATTGTTGAAGTGTTATAGGCTATATATAGGTTATATAGAAGATCTATGTACAGTAACTATTTACTATTAACATACATGTTTATTTCATTAAAGTACTAATACAGAATTTCTCCCAACCATTTCTCTCTCTATAAAATTGGCTGATTTTATTGCCTTATGCATTATACAGCCCATTTAGCTCCAATGATAAGTGCGTTGCATTACCTGACACCTCATCTGTAGTCAGTGAGCGTGGCTCCATGCTATAGTGTGTACGTGCAGGGAGTAGAAAGGGTTGAGTGGGCAGTTGGCAGTCATTCTTTGTCATTGATTGCTAGTCATTCATAAAAACTGCAGAGCTGGAAGAGGTGGAGTCAAAATGAAAAGCATCCGAGACACCCGCTGGAGACATAGGCTTGCATAATGTAATATGATTACTGAGGCGCTGCAATGGTGAATGATAAACATAATAAAGAAATGTATGATAAATGTACATGTAATTAAAAAGACATTGCAAAATGTCAGTATGTCCTGTGGGCAAAACATGCTTCTAATATACAGCCTGGATCTATGTTGTATTACCAATTGTATGTTATTCTTATCAGTCTGCTCATAGCTAATAAAGTATTTGGAAAATCAAGACAGTTAAATGCAGTTGACAGGATTTACTGGCATTATTCTCTAGTGCAAAGGGGCATGTGTTATATGAATGACTGCCAGATGTGCTGTATCTACATAACATGACATAAATTTCTATGCCGGGTTTGGTCTTCCCATAATTCACTTGCCAATTCTCAATTATACATAACCAATAAAATGTCCAGTGCTCCAAAGAATATTAAAATATAATGAGATGTATGTTATAAGTTAATCAAATATGAAAGAAAGCCTGTGGAATTGTATTCTTTTTCTCTCTAAATCATATACAATGAGCATTACACACACACCTGCCGCTATTGGATACGGCATTGAAGGGGCACGCATCTCCCAACTGTAGTTTCGTTAGGACAAAAGTCCCGATATTGGCGACCGTAGGACACTCCACTCAAATTGGTAGTGTCCTGTCTAACTCCGGACAGTTGGGAGGCACTAATAATAATTTGTGGATCACAAAATGGCAGCACAAATGCGGATTTGTGACATAATGTGCTGATTTTTGCGCAGTTGCAACTGATTTTGTAGGGGGGGGGGCACTATGGTGGCATCTTCAGAGATACAAGAGTTTGCACCAGCCAATGAGAAGAGTTGGTCAGATCAGAGGTGTTCCTTACTGCATTTGGATTAGGTGCTTCAGTGTGCCTACTTTTAATTCTACCCAAGGAAAGAATACAAATTTTGCAACATATTAAGCTGTGCATGTCAAATTCCTGAAAAAAAGCAGATTTATTAGACGTGGGTCTGACAGGCGATGGCTGAAACCGCATGCTGCTTGAGCTGTGTCGCCTGACAGAAAGGTTGGAAAAACTACTTTTTTTTTTTTTTATAAAATAAAAAAAAAAGTCCCTTGCATTTGCCCAAAATAAAAGCAGGTGCATTGGAAGAAATTTATTGCCGTTAGGACATTGTTCTGTGAGATCCATGCAAAGATTCCAACGTTTAACTCAATGTTTTTCACAAATCGAGTGTTAACACTGCAGGTTTTCCAGGTGATAAGTGAAAGAATTATACCACCTGTGGATCTGTTACAATGTATCAGCCAGTAATGAATACACCTGTTCTCCAGCAAGGAGATATGGAAAAGGGTTCCCTGATTTAGCCTGCAAGTTCAGTTAATCGCAGAAACCACTCCCTTGGTGCTGCAGATGATGAATCTGTGTTTGATAAATAAGTGTTTAGTTTTTTGAGCCTGCATATGCAGTATTGATCTGAAGTATGTTGATGACATTAATACATAGTTGGCAACTTTTCAAATTTCTCCTTCGGGAGATCCTGGAGAAGAGGTTATGAGACGAGGTAGGAAGGGCCGCCCCCTGCTAGGAAATGCCACAAATCATGTTATTTCCTAGCAGGGCCGGAGCTTAATGATGCAAAATTGCGTCATTAAGCTACACCTCCATCACAGTCCAGGAGTCTGGGAGGACTCGCCCAAATTTGTGAGCTTCCTGGAAATTCTGGATGTAACTCTGGCCTAATAAGTGCAGATATTACACAACAGGTGTACTTACAATACTGTTGGCTCACTAAGTTATCTGTTTCTGGGCAATTCCAACAAAAAGTGGACATGGGTCATGAAAAAAAAAAGTTGGGATATTCATAAAATTAATTTCCCTGTGCATCAGTCATAGTCTATGGTAGTTTAATAAATGGATTGGTAACAGTGTGTCACATGACATCCTGCCATTTTGTCTTATTTCAGTAGTGGCTACCAGTCATCAGGCATACACTGATTGTACAACAAAGTGTTGGTGCAAATGTCACGTCTAAGAAAGATGACTTTGTTGTAGTAAAGTATGGCAATGACAAATTTGATGGCACTGTTACCGATATAAATGAGAATGGAGAGTTCTGTGTGCGGGTGATGCATCCAGCCAGAGGTGGGTGGGTATTGCCAAAACAAGATGATGAGATATGGTACCCATCTGAAAACATTGTTAGAAAGGTAAATGACCCTGTACCAGTTAATGCAAGGGGCCTTTTTTCATTTCCTGATGTATTTGGTTACATCCGTGATGATTTCCAGGTTACGTCCGTTACGCATACATTCCTTTAAATATTGTCAAGGTAATAAGAATGACATTCCTGAAAATTGTACTAAAACAATCTGTGTGGTTTATAGTTTATTGTAAAAAAGTATGTAATAAATATCTGTTGTAGTTTCAGAGAAATCAGACATGTATTTTATTTCAGAAATGACCATATCCTATCCCGGTTACATCTGTTACATGTATTATTATTTACAGCAGACAACAATGGTGAAGCTTTTTCACACTTCATCTTTTTAGTCACCAATGGTAGATACAATTGTGGTAAAATTTGCTTCTTTATGTGCATTTTAAATTTGAAGAAATCCAGATGTTTATCACAAACATTGTATCTGAGAGTCACATCCGTTACTTTGGAATTTCCCTTCTCCAGAAACTGCCTAAACTCATTCTCCCTAAAGCCCATACATCTACATCTCCTATAGCCCAAAACCATACACCTAACTGATGCCTCATTTACTTTCTCTGTATCTAGGACACACTCCCAGCACACTTTTCTCCAGCATAGGATTTCTCCCTCTTCCTAGCAGAATAAAAGCCCTCGTTCAGGGGCTCATGTAGAGTTAGACATAAGTCCAACGTAAGTGCAGAATCTGCTTTTCTGAACTGCTCATGTGCAATAAAATGTTGTACATCTACGTCTGTATTGCAGACTTTAGCCTATTGGCCTGTTGCTCCTGCGATTATTTTCCAATTAATGGAAATGACCTGTATAGCAGCACAATTCTTATAATAGGCATAAAAATAAGCACAGGTGATACAAATCGCATGACATCATAGTCGCAAGGAAACATCCTTCCCAGTAAGATGCATAATATAATTACAAACCGTGCATAGTCCATAAATATATTTTCCAACATGTATAGAGGCAAGATCAGGGCAGAATCAGCCGCGTCAACGATCTGCCCACACTCTGCCCTTGATCTACCAAATCATGTCCACTTTTTGATGACGCTCTGTCTATTCCTGTGCAAGCTCTGCCCCTTTTTTGATCCTTGAATCTACACTGTCCTGCAGAAATGAGTACAGTTTGGAGGTATACATACATGTGTTCTTTTTTATAAGCTCTGCAAGTAATATATTGGACAAATTCACCTACAGGTCCTCTAATTCTAAAATACAAAATATAAAAAACTACTAATGGCAATCACAAATATTCCTAAGAGGATAAATGTTATCATGGAAGATGGTAAAGTTTGTTTATTTTTAATATACATCATGTCTCTTAAAGATAGAATTTTTTTTTTTAGCTTTCGGTGGAATTCCATAAGTTAAACATAAATGTATAGTTACTAATACCAGTGTTCCAGTGATGCACCCAGTTCGGCAGTTCATTGACATATATCTCTGTTGGCAGCATCGTGTCAATGGGTAACATGCTGCCTATATAGGAAAAAAAATGCCTCTGCAGGAACTAGTAGGACATCCCTGGACAATGGCAGGCAGTTGGAGGCTCGTCCAACTCTGGTAGAGACAGTCTGTGTTCATATAGCCAAGAGTTGCTGGCAAGAGTGAGGACAGCCTCCCCTGACCAAAGCAGATGTTGCAGTATTTTCATATCAAGATGATCGTCTTTCGCCAGGCAAGTAAAATTCTTATTTACAGACATGTTTATGGTAATCCACCCAGAGCTAAAAATTCAAAGCTATCCTTTATATGTGGTGAAACAAAAACACAGTGACATGGCTGATAGGATAGAACTGCGGATGAGCTAGTCTCATACAGTTTGGTTCATTACATTACAATGTTTGTAGTAAAGAATAGTTCTGCTCCGCCAAATCCTGTTTATTTAGGTGTAGGCATTGTTTTTTTAAGTGGTAGGCACTCTGTGTAACCTAACCTATACACTAACAACACTAACAACACTATTATGGGAAAATTATGATGTCAAATGCATTTGTGGTATGGAATAAAGTTCATATATCCACCTTATAGGGGGGGGGGGGGGTAATACGTAGGTTGTGGGGATATTAGAAGTATCTAACGGCACTTAGTATCCAAATTACCCACTTCACAAAGGTAACTCAGCATCACAGTTCTTGGCTCAAGGTCAGAAGCTGTGTGTTCAATAAGTACACTTTGTCACCTTATCTACCAACTTAAACATGGTGATATCACAGCCATTAGCACCTAGGCATCACACAGACTCCCAGGACAGTAGTGATGTAGGCAGTAACCATTGCTATAAGTGTGGGGTGATAAAATCTGATAAAGAGCCTTGCCCTCCCAGGCTCCCTTGCCGACTATTTTAAGAAGTGTAATTTTTGTGTTATTACTCTTGAATGATTTTATGAAATACTTTGCCTTCTAGAAAATCTCTATATAGGGATACTCTGATCTGAATTTAAGTATATATTTGTTCGAAAGTTAAGCATGTAATAAAGAAATCGAATAGTTCATGTTTAATGACATACTTAAAAAACAAAATAACTTGGCACAACAAGCATAGTGGCAATGGTTTGTGCATTTTCAGTCAACATAATGCACATTATAGAGAACCCTCAACATTAGCCAACATCTGGACTCTCATGCTATGCTTCCAAAATTATGGATAACATTCTATTATTGAATATATATACAATGGGGATGGTGGGGTATATTATTGTGTATCATGATGTCCTTTCCTAGTGAACAGAACCACACATTTGCATTTCCCTATTTCAGTGCTGGAGAACTGCCGGTGGGTGATGCATATCATGCCATCACTATAGCCATCTATATACTGTCAACCAAACTGCTACTTTGGAGAACTGTAAAGTCCTTTCTTTACAGTGGGGTAATATCTCCATAAACATTATACTCCTAGATAGTGAAGCATGGATGTTTTCATTTGTAGGGAGAAATGTTACAATAACCCTAAAAGTAATTATTCCCTACTAATGCATACAACAGACAATAGATCATAACCCATAAGAGGTCAGATGATAAGAATATGACACTGAGCACAAGTCTAAAATGCTTTGTTTTCCTTGCGGTCCTGTGCTGTGGAACAAATTAGTGCCTTAAAATCAGGGGCGGGCTGGGCCAGGGGAGTAAGGGGGCACCGGGCCGCTCAGTGTAACCGCTTTTTGGATGTGCTGACGCTAGTTTACATGAGGCATCTAATGGCATTGTGTTATATTTAGCTGCTTCTGTTGTTCATTCCTCTTGAAACATGATATTTTGCAAAGAACGAGTGGGCGTGGTCTGTTTTGTTTTTTTTTTTGTTTTTTTTTAGCACATTTAAACAGATCAGGGGCTAGATTTACTAAGCTGGGGGTTTGAAAAAGTGGGGATGTTGCCTATAGCAACCAATCAGATTCTAGCTGTCATTTTGTAGAAAGTGCTAAATAAATGAAAGCTAGAATCTGATTGGTTGCTATAGGCAACAATACCACTTTTTCAAACCCGCAGCTTAGTAAATCTAGCCCCAGGTGTCAAAAATGTCATTCTACATTTCCAAATTGACTAGTGAATTGGTAATGAGGCTTTTGGATGATGATGATATTAATTTATTTCCAAGTTACTCAATTTAGATGGCATAGTCATCTGCAGCTGCAATCAGACTGAACTGTTTCAGAAGTAGTGAAATTTAGCTTATAGGGAAGTGAGCTACAGAAGGAAGAGAAGTTCTAAAATACTGACAAGGTGGATCTATGCTGGACACGGCCAGGACTTAGCTGGCAAAACAAGAACCAAGAAAACCTAATGCCCTTTTAAGATCAATGCTTCTTGAATCCATTACCTTTATTCATTGATAGAAAACAGCCATTGGATTGTTATTGGCACTTTAATTATTAAGGAATAGATTGAAAAGAGCAACACATTACTTTAGTATACTCTACAGCTTTGTATTTTAAGTTTTCTTTTCTTCTTTTTAACTTTGCACGATTTTGCAGGGTTGAATAAATGCACTGTGATATAACATATGACAGGATGCTGTTTCACTTGAATTTCCACACCATTTCTTTTGTCTCAGTATTCTTTTGTAAGAGTGAGACATAATGGAACATCCATTGGAAAAGAGTTCAAGGTATCTGCAATGAATATCTGGTTCAGAAATGCATCTTTTTCATCCTACATTTTTCCTGAAGCTGTGATCAAAAATACATTGCTGTGCAGTATGTATTTCGGCAGGCTCCTCATTTCGGTAATACCATATAGACGCACAGTTGGAAAAATCAGAACACCTTGACTTTTGTTATATCAAGGTGAAGCAGCCTCAAAGAAGCACAGTACCGGGCAAGCGTTCCCTTATGTTGAAACTGTTGAATGGGTAAGTATTTCTAATGGTTAAAGGGCCGTCATTGAAAGAACTGGAAAATAATGATTTCCACCTACTGTGAAATGCTACATTTTTATACGTAGCTCCTGGAAATTAAAGAATGGAAATACATGTGCACTTAATGATTTGCAGTTCTTCCATCTAGAAAAAGTTATACTTCTATCATACTTACCTAGTTATCATACCAGGAAAAGGTATGAAAAAAAGTTTTTGGCAGGGGTTAATGATGTGACCTCAAATGGGTGGGGTCAAGGTGCATAATGCTGAATATCACATAATCATGGCCCCCCAGTCACTCAGTGTACATTGAAATGTGCAGAGCTTGATGACGCAGTTTGCTTTATTCAGGCACATCCCATCCATTTCACAGGCTGAAGAATTACTTGCTCTCTGGGGAGTCTGGGAAATTTTTGGTCGTAGGTCCAAATGCTGCCCCATTTCTCACCTGCTATAGTAAGAAGCAGCTGTTTTGCGGGGCCACCACCACTGAGGGGGAGGAGGCACCCTCAGGGCTTACACCGATTCATCCTCCTTTATGTGCCTAATCTCCTCAAACATCTAAACTTTATTTGACATGTCCTAAATGCTATTCCGTGGAACAGTCTGGACCCCTTATCGATATTCTCTATTATTAAACACATCTGGCATGGGGCGTGACTTGATGGCCATCTTAGGCAGACGTGGGTTAGAGAGGCTTCTGCGATTCATATGCTTAATTTTGGATTATTTGAAATATTTTTCCCTACATCAGTCTCACATGCTTGCGGTCCCCTTCTGATTACTTCAGGGGCGACTTTGGAGAAATTCTGCCTACCTCAAGGTTTGGGTGCACTGTCTACATCAACTGAGGCCTGCACTGCACCCTCCCCTGTCAGACCACACTGGGACCTCTTGCCTTGCTCCGCTAGTTCCCCCAGACACTATGGGCTCTGGAACCCATCGCTTACCCTCACAGGATAGAGAACAGATTTACCGGGAACAGTCTGCGTCCTGTGGTGTGTAAACTGCCGGAGCCGCTTCCGCATGCACAACTAGAGCCCTCACTGTGATGGAGTGACAGTGCCTGAAAGCGGAGCCTGTTACTATGATCAGGTCCATACTGTAGCCTCAGATCAGCGTCCAGCTCGGCCCTCAGTGCATTGGTGAGCCCTGGCATTGCCCCTGCTACTAGCTCTGCCTAGGCTGTATACCTCCTGGACCCCCTCACCTCTCAAGGCTTGCATCGCACGGACTGTCCCTGGGCTGCCCATACATTGTGGAATGCTTGCTATACAACTGGGTTTCCTTGCAGCATCCCCTATTCTGCACATCAGTATAGTGCCTATTTATTACTGCAACATACTGGTGACCACCATACTGGATCTACTGCTGCCATCTATTGGCCCAAAATCCATCGAATCATTTCCAATTTTGTCTGCCACCTTGTGGATCACCATATAAGTGCGGCATTTCTGCATTACATTACTTGTCTCGTATTTCGTCAGTGACCCTGCCTTAAAATTTCTTAAGGACCCCCCCCCCACCCGTTGTCCATTTTGTAACTGTGCCTACCCATCCAGCCCTCCTACCTCTCTATCAAGCATTGAGTACTGGCTTTTACCATGGCTAGCAAGTCCAAGAGAAACAGCCAATCTGGCCAATTGAACTATAACGGTAAAACCTCCCTGACTGCTTTTCCACCTCAATCCTCCTCTTGATGTTGAGCCAAGTGTGGGTGCTCAACAAGTCATGACTAATCTTATTAATAAAATTAGAGCCGTCTTTCACCAATAGCTTAAAAAGATGACCTTAAATCAGAACTGGGTTCTCTCGGATCCAGAACAGATGATCTCGAAATTAAGTCTGACGTTTTGTGAAGATGTCAATCCTCTATGATGGACAGAAATCATTCGGTCTGAGGTTAACAGTATCGAGGAAAAGCAAGAAGACCCAGAGAACCGTTCTTGGCGCAACACTTTAAGGCTCTGCAACGTCCCGGAATTGTCACACCCTACTACACTTCCTGACTATCGCCGAGCTCTGTTCCAGCATGTTCTTCCGAATGCGCCTGAAGCTGATGATCTCTTGGATAGGGCTCACCGTGCGCTACGTGCCCAGCCCTCTGCGGGACAGAATCCATGATATGTCATCGTCAGACTTCTTTATTTTTGAATTAAGGAGCAAATCCTCCTAGCCCTCTGGAACACTCATTATGTGGACTTCTGAGAAGCCCAGATGCAAATATTTCAGGATCTCACAGTTACGGTTAACGGCTGTTGACATAAGCTTCCAGAACAGGTGACAGAGGTCTTCGCCTATCGCAGCCGCCTTTCCTGTAGAGCTGGTTGCGCTCACAGGTACTTGGATGCCCCTAGGTCTTAACTCTTAGTGTAGTGGTAACTTATATACAATGGCACAGCAGGTAGATAGAAGGCAGTTGCTAAAACAGGAGTGGATGATCAGGAGCAGCCCGGGGCCAACGGTCCATAGCAAGCAGAGTAATCAGGGGCAGGCCAAAGGGTTAGGGCTGGCAGCGAGCAGGAATATCTAAATAATAGCCAAAGTTCAGGGCAATCAAAGTACAAGCAGGGGCCAGAAAAAAGCCAGGGATCACAACAGGAATCAATCAACAAACAGACAGAGTATCCACAGGATAAGGAGCAGGTCGGCAACTGAGAGTCTCAATGCTATAACCGATAGGGAGGCTAAGTCCTCCCTGCCTTAAATATTGGAAGGAACCAGTCAGCATCAGGATGCCAGAGGATGCATTAAGCCCCAGGAAGTAAATAATTAATTATTTAAACATCTATTTGTGCATGTGCCCTGCTGTACCCTCATGCAGGGACATGGCGCTGAAAAACAGAGCGTCTCGACTGTTGTCTAGCTGACGGCCAGGACGGGACGGGGGAATTGATATCCTGGTCGTCATATAGATGGCCGGGATCTGGCCAGCATATAAACAATGAGCTGCCACGATTCAGGCAGCGCTGTGGCTCATAACAATCGCCTCCTCCATTATCCAGAACAGATGTGCCCTGTAACCGATCACAAAGATCCTACGCCAACACAACAGCAAATATAAGTGGTGCTTCCCATTCCATCTGCAAGTTTCCTCCAAGCGGGTCTGTGCTCTACTCCAAAACCCTGGAACAAGGTCAGAGACTCCTGTAAAAGCTTGGTATTCTCCCTTAACCCCCTCCCTCCCAAAACCCAGCTGGAGCCTCCTCTGCACATTCTGACAGAATCCCGTCTCTGAACTGGCAGAAGTTTGTCGCCCCGCTCCCTGCAAAACAATGCGGCCTTATGACAGCTTGGCTGCTTATCCCTCCTATGTTTTTGGGGGTTCATTCCTTTTACTTCCTGTCCTTGACTATCTGGATTTTCTCCTGCACTTGCCTTCAGTCTCCTCAGGACCTAGCCCCTGCTATTCTCGTTTATTTTCTTTACATTATTATTATTATTATTATTATTTATTGTTAACCTGATTTTCTCCCCCATATTTTAGGTCCAGGATGGTATTCAAACTTTCTCCGCTCTTTTAAACGTTCTCATATTTCAGTATTGTTGCCCTCGTGGTATTAGATTTAGTTGTTGGCTTAACATATACATACTGTTATCTTGGGGCTTATCTCCCACCCCTCCAGCGATATTAACTTACATTAAAATGTTGGTATACTCAATGTCCTGTATTCCTACCCTCCTGCCTACCTTCCCCCCCAGATTTCCCCCATATTTAGATCCAGGATGATACTCGGACTGTTTTTGATTAGCAAGTATTTGTTTTTATAGCTCAGAGCTTATCTCCTCTGTGACACTAGCTTGCAGTGACATAGTAGTTTACGTACTATCTTATTTTTCCTCCCTCCCCCCAGCTCCTCCTCCTTTCTACTCCACCCCCCTCCTTTCCCAGCACATTTCCTGCTCTTGGGGCGAGGTCCTCCTTCTTATTGCTCTACTATGTCTCCACCCCCCGCACACCCTTCTTATAGTTGAATTCACTATATATCTGCACTTTCATCTCTGATGGACATCTCCCAGGTCCTTCTCCATAAGGGTTCTGACCCTATTGAGTCCTTCCTCTCTCTCCTGTTATCTCTCTCTCTCTTTTTTCTTTTCCTCTCCCTCCCTTCATATTCATTCACCCCGGTCCAGGGGACTAGTTTCCTACATCTCATACTCATATCTTATCAGCATTTCGGTTTTCTCCTGTAAACAGGGTTGTGAAGATACCGGGTTTTTTGGCCCAAGGCTACCCACTTTACGCTGGCTGGCCACCCACGGGTGCCTCACTATACCAGGGAAGTCTGCCTAGTACTTTCTAGGATTTGTATAGTCACTCAGGCAAATGCAGTTAGAAAGTAAAGTAATACATTTATTGTAATAAAAACAATCACTAGATTATTATGTACACACAGTAAATAAATGCCAGGCAGATTTGCCACATCATCTGTCCCTTATCCCACTAGCTTAATTAGCTACAGACACCTGACTGTCCAGACTTTACGCCGTATGGATCTCTCTCAGCTGCATATGTACACTCTGGTAGAGAACGACAACTCAAAACCAGATCTTGCACTTTGCATGAATGAAATCCCAGAATGAACACCACTTTCCCCCCTGGAGTGGCTCCTTATATCTAGGTTCAAATTTCCACAGTGCTTTCCCCCCCCCCCCCCCCCCTCGGCAAACCCCTGGGTCTCTCTCTCTTTAAACATTGGTAGGTCCTGGATCAGGGAGTTGGAGGGGGGAATGGAGATGAGCTGTGCTTCCACAGAAGTCCCCTGCTGGGATGCAGACAAAACATCTGGACTAGTCCTATGGAGAACAATGGATACTAATTGGCTTCACCCACCTCCAAAGATAGGTTTGCAGTCAGCCCCTCTTACACTACTTTTGTGATGTTACAGGGTCCTCAGCTGTTCCATGCTTCCTGTAGAGGAAGGAGGGGAAGAATGAGTGCAACTTCAGCCCCCTCACCTGTATCCTGGACACCACTTGATCTTTACAATGAGCAATAATGTCCCCTTATCCACATGTAATTAGACACTGCAGTGGTATTCTTTTGAGCTGGGGAACAAAAGCAAGGGCTATAAAAAGTGCATGCTACAATCCACATTTTGTGAGAAATGAGAAACAGGCTGGTTACAGTATTATCAAACTCGTTTCGTCATGGAGGTCTTGCTGAAATTTCGAACCTGGAATCCCAACTGACCATCCTATTGTCCAAACGATCTCCTGGTTGAGATAGATTCAGTTAAGGGCCAGCTTAATGCCCTACTATCAAGACGAGCTGCTGCCACCCTTAAGAGACTCCATCAACGGTTTTATGATATATCTGACATAGCATATTCCATGTTAGCACTCAAGTTACGTCAGAAGCGAGCTTGTACACTGACCGGTGAGATCAGACAGGGTGTCATGACCCTCCCATCTGTTTTACAAAGACCTAGGGAGTAAAGGGTGGTGAGGAGAAGAAAATGATGGATGGTGTCATAAGCAGCAGAGAGGTTGAGGAGTATGGTAAGCGAGGAGTGACCTTTCGAAGTCGTTTGTTACTATAGTGTGGGCAGTTTCAGTTGAGTGAAGGGGAGGGACTTGAGTCAGGAGAAGTTTAAGAAGAGAGTGGATCAGTCGATTGAAGACAAGTCCTTCGAGAATTTTAGAAGCAAAGGGAAGCAGAGATATAGGGGGCTAGTTGGAGAGAGAGAATGGGTCAAGGGAGGGTTTCTTGGGAATAAGGGAGATGAGAGAGCAAGCTTGAAGGCTGAGGGGAGATACCAGTTGAGAGAGAGAGGTTAAAGAGGTGAGCAAGGTGACGACAGGCATTGGGAGAGAGGGAGCAGAGGAACTTGGAGGGAACAGGGTCAAGAGGGCATGTTGTAGAAGAAGAGGAGGAGAGAAGAGTTAGCATATTAGGCACAGTTACAGAAATGTAGGAGCCAAGGGTGGCAGTGTGAGTCATAGAGAGGATGGTTGGGAGGAGGCAAGTTTGGCGAGAAAAGATATAATTGTGGATAGAGTCAATATTGTCTTTGAAGTAGGTTTCAATGGATGAGGGGGAAGAGGTGGGGGAGAACACAGTAGAGAATTAATGGTAGCAAAGAGGCGTCGGGGTCTCAGGATTCCAATATAAGACCACAGAGAGAGTGTAGTGAATGAAGTGGTTTTTATTAAACACTGATTACACAGGTTTCAGGATACAGTACGATAGCATATGGCAGAAATAGCAAGAGAACTCCTTAAAAAACATATGCCGAATGCAATGATCTGCAGGACCTTACCACAAAGTAGTATAGATGACACACAAGGTGCGACGGTCTACGGAGCAAGGCACTGAAGGTAAAAGACACAGGATGCGAGATGATCTGCAGGACTTTACCACAAAGTAGTGGAGATGATAGTAACTATCTGCAACAGGTTAGTCCTCTGTAACACTGGAGAGCAGAGAACAGGTATTGGTGATATTACACTGCAGCAGGATAAAGCTGAAACACTGGAGGGCTGCAAGCAACTACAGAGTCACAGACAAGCCGAGTCAGGGGTTCACAGGAAGAGGTGTAAAAACAGAGACGTGCAGAGGTCAATACCAGAAGCTCAATGAGGATAGAACGCAGGAAGAGCAACACAGGTAAAGTCAACAGATGATCTGGCAAAGGCTGTTTGGACAAGCAAGCTTTTATAGGCCAAGGACAGGTGTTAACCACCCTTTAGTGAGGAGTCTAGCTCTGGCAGGTAAGAGAGCAGTCTAAGTACTACAGTGGTCCCTTTGGTAGAACAGGGGTACTACAGGCAGGATATATAGAGATATATATATATATATATATATATATATATATATATATTTATTTTACACATACAGGAGTTGTTTGGCAATAGAAAGGACAGAATAGCAGAATGAAAGAATGAATTTAAAGTGGACTAAGTCATTGGTAAAGCTAGATTTCCTCAGTTGGCGTTCAGAGGAGCGGGAGCACTTTTAGAGGAGACAACGAAGAGGGGATGCCAGGGTTGGGGTTTAGGTTGGCGAAGATAAAGTGGGTCGGCTGGGGCTGCAGTATCAAGGGCAACAGAGTGTGGAGTTGTAAAAAGAGATGGCAGCGTTGGGGCATGATAGGGAAGAAATGGGGTTTGAGGGAGGGAGGACGCAAAGATGATGGGATCAATGCTGTTGATTAGACAAGTGTTGTGTATCTAGTCGCTATCCAATAGCAATTGTCCACTTCCAGTGATATGGTTCCAAAGCACAAAATGATTTAGTAGCCAAAAGTAGCAGAGAAACAAGTCAGAATAAAATAAGTACAGCCGTTACTTTTAGCAGGCGCCCTGGATTCAGTGTACAGTCATTCAGGTCTGAAGGCTGTGGTCAAGTAGACTGAACACTGGTCCCAGAGCTCCTACTTATATACAGTCAGTGATATAGTGAAAACAATACAAATGATGTGGCTTGCTTCCATAGGTTCAGGCTCCAGGAAGGTCCAGTGTAATGCAGGTCATTGGCCAGTTCAAACGATGCCATCCAGGGGTGGGGTCAGCTCTCCAGAAGATGCATACTTAATCTACCCCCCAAGAACTAGTTTAAACTGGTCCATTTGCATTACACAGACAATATCATTCTAATCATTTATTCCCTACAATCCATAACTAGCATACACAACATGCAATCCGTTTGGCAATAAAACTGGACATTTGTGAATAAATAGGGTATTAGAATTATACCAGACATGATATGTTTCCTGTGACCTGAACCTTTGTTCTCACTAACGTGTATATAACATTATTATGTTTAACCATAAACCCTGCTAGATTTCAGTATAAATTTCAGTATAAATAACTATGTGGTGCAACTAATTTTAATGTGAGCTATTTACAAGTGCGTGTTCTTGTAAATGTGTGTAGAAGTTTGCCACGTGTTGCGGTTGATTACGCTCCTCCACACTGTAGCGTGCTATTCACATAATTTCAGGCAAAAACAACAAAGTTGTTAGATATTAATTGAAATGACCATATCCAATTTATCTGACTTCGTCACAAGGCATGCAAGGGACTTTGGGTGGGAGAGGTGGCGCATAGGGTAAAGAGAGGGTAAAGGAATGAGATCATGGTTAGAGAAAGGGAATTAGAGATGTTTGAGATATCACAGAGATGGGAGAACACTAGGGAGTGGCCATCACGGTAGGTGGCAGAAGTTGTCCATTGGGAGAGGCCGTAGTAAGAAGTAAGAGTTAGAAGTTTAGAGGCAGCGGTAGCAATAGGATAGTCGGTAGGTATGTTATAATAACCAATAATAATAGTGGGAAGATCAGAAGAGAGGAAATGGGAAAGTGTACAGTATCTTGTGACTCCTGGTTTGCCAATGTTTTCAAACAAATTCTAGTGCTGTCATCAGATATGTCATCACTTTCAAGGCCAGTGAAAGTGATCATTATACATAATTTATTTTTTTATTGACTTTACGTCACGTCTTCCTGCAGTCTTTACAATAAGGGGGTTTGGTATGTATGTATATATATGTACACATTTACTTTATTGAAAATATAGCATTGCATTGGCAGCAAAAATATAACAGTGTAGCTAGCCTACTCTCTTGTGCAGTGGTGTATGCCAAAATGCTCTACGGCTGTTTTGGCACTTTTTTCAAGGGCTGGAAAAAGTGGCAACATGGCATACCACTGTATTCCAGCCTACTTTGATCTCTGTATATATATATATATATATATATATATATATATATATGTGTGTGTGTGAGATATATATATATATATATATATATATATATTATGGCAAGAGCCCGCTACTGCAGAAGCACACGCGAACAACTTCTTCCTTTTTATGTAGTTTTATTGTCAGGATGGTAAATGTTTTGACACCGTATACTTGCACAGCAATCATGGAGACCCTAAACGATAGCTATACATAGACCAGCTCTCTCTCAGGACCAGCCAGCTTTCCCAGCGTTGGTCTCCATGAACAAATGACACAAACAAGCTTTTATACATGATACTCCTCCCCCAGCCTTAGCTTGATGGACAGGTGACACACCCACCTTCTCTTTAAGAGAAAACGCCCATCACTGGCTCTGTTTCAACTAACAGACACACCCTGTCTGTTTGCTGAGAGGAAGCAGCTTTTAAATCATGTAAGTTAACCAACTTTAAACTACACATAAGTCTTTACTTGGTTTAACCTGAATCTAGGTGCATAACTGCGCCAATGTCTTACTCTGCTTGTATGTTTTCTTTGCATATTGTCAGATAAATGCCTCCCTTTGTTACAATATATATATATATAATCTTCATAGATTAGATTTAGATTACATTTAGAAAGCAAGCTTTACTTTAGGAACCCAGGATCTATATTGCTCTATAATTAAACAGAACACAATGATTTCCTTATTAGTAAATACTGCCTTGGCAGCCTCCCAGACTACTGTGACAGTAACTTAAAGAAAAATTGGGGATGCCCTCTAATGTAGTACTAATTATAGGCACTGTCAACTCTCATAAAGGAAGATGAAAACTATCTAATTATTCCTTCCTTTTAAATGTTTTAATTGTTTAAAATCCCCTCGTTAAATTAACGTGTAATCAGTAGTGGTATTCATAATGAACTCACAACTTTATTCAGTATTTTTCAAACTGCACTGGTTTTCATCTCTAAATGGAAGCTAAAATTTAAATACTTGTTTTAAGACTTGGTAAATTAATCAAGCTGCAAGTTTACGGCAGGTTTGAAAAGTGGAGATGATAGCAACCAATCAGATTCTAGCTATCATTTTGTAGAATGTACTGTATTAATGGTAAGCAGAATCTGATTGGTTGCTATAGGCAGTATCTCCACTTTTTAAACACACCACAAGCTCAAAGCTTGATAAATTTACCCCTTGGTGTAAGATGTATTTGTTCATATATGGGATAAATGGACAGTTTGTAGTCAATTTTGTTTTCTTAAAGGTTCAATGTAAATATTGTGTAGCAAATACATTTCCTTAAAAGATAAAGCATTTAATGTTGAACATTCTTTCACAGAAATATTTTTTTCATTTTGTTACACTTTCAAGTGCATCTTTGTACCTATTTTATATTTATATTTTAAATAATGTTTTAGAGATCTACACTTTGCAAGGGTGTAGTAACAAGGCTAACTTTACATTATGAGCTTAAATGAAGTAGAAATTGTTATTGCAGTGCTTATTACAGCTACATATATTTGCTACAAATATTTGTTTGAGATTTTGTTAAACAAAAAATGCAGTTTCACTGAAATAGTAATTTAGTTTAATGTAGAGCAAATGATTTTCACATTGTGCTCACTTAATACTTTCTTCAGTTTATGTTGCTTGCTTTTATTTATACAAATTTGTATCATTTTTGTTATTAGTATTATTGTTATTATTATTGTTTATTATCACACAGATTTTTTTTAATGTTTTTATCATAATGCTATGGCTCAGTCTTGAAATATTGTACTTGATTAATAAGGCGCCACCGTGCTCTGCAGCTCTGGGGAAAGCAGAACATGCACAAAACAGGGACACTCGAGGGAGACAAAATAAATGTAAATGTGAAAACAAAGAGTAGGGACATCATGAGAGAGCTTACAATGTACTGACATGCTCAATTTTGAACACTATCCTACTGGTCGGTTTTTCTGAATTCTGCAGATGAGATTTCAAATTGTGCTTATGTTAAATTAGTTAGATTTTTTTCTTGGTATGTGTTGTACGTTTTTGCAGCATTGACAGTTGAGAAAATATACATCTCCCTATTTAGCTTCATCACTTAAACATGATGGGAGTCTCTAATGGTGTTATGCAAATTCTGTACTATTTTAACATTGACTCAGTTATATCTACTCATTTATTTTAGCCAAGTGTAGTGGGGGCTAGTATGGAGAACCCCGATAGTGAGACGCTGTAGATATGAGTCAACACATTTAAAAATGGTCAGCTCAGACTTCATTGTTATCATTTCGGGATGATGGTGCTGGTACTGGGGCTTCTCTTCTACTAAAACAGGCTGTACCTACAGCGGGTGAAATAAGTATTGAACACATCAACATTTTTCTCAGTAAATATATATTTAATATGGCTATTGTAATGAAATTTACACCAAATGTCAGCAACAACCCTTGCAATCAAAACATGCAAAGAAATCAAACCATAGATGTCCATAAATTAAGTATTGTGTAATAATGTGAAATGACACAGGGAAAAAGTATTGAACATGCTTCCTGAAATGTATTTAATACTTTGTACAAAAGCTTTTATTGGTAATGACAGTTTCAAGACATTTATTTTATGGAGAAACTAGTTGCATGCATTGCTCAGGTGTAACTTTGCCCCATTCTTCAACGCAAATAGTCTTCATATTTTGAAGGTTCTGTGGGCTTCTTCTATGAACTGTGATCTTTAGTTCTTTCCATATATTTTCAATTGGATTCAAGTCAGGTGACTGGCTGAGCCATTCTAGCAGCTTTATTTTCTTTCTCTGAAACCAATTGAGAGTGTCCTTGACTGTGTGTTTGGGATGATTGTGTTGTTGAAATGTCCACCCTCGTTTCATCTTCAACATCCTGGTAGATGGCAGCAGATTATTATCAAGAATGTCTTGGTACATTTTTCCGTTCATTCTTCCTTCAATAATATGCAGTATGCCAGTACCGTGTGCAGAGAAACAGCCCCACACCATGATGTTCCCACCTCCAAACTTCACTGTTGGTATGGTGTTTTTGGGGTGATGCGCAGTGCCATTTCTCCTCTTCCAAATGTTGTGCAGCAAACTTTAAACGTGCTTCCAAATGTTTTTTCTTCAAAGGAGTCTTGTGTGTTGAGTGTGCAAACAGCCCATGGCAGTTGAGTGCATTACTTATTGTTTTCTTTGAAACATTTGTACCTGCTAATTCTTGGTCTCTCTGAAGCTCTCCAAAAGTGGTCCTTGGTTCTTGGACAATTTTTCTGATAATTTTTTTCACTCCATTGTTAGAAATCTTGCAAGGTGCACCTGGTCGTAGCCGGTTTATGGTGAAATGATGTTCTTTTCACTTCCGGATTATGGCCCCAACAGAGCTCACTGGAACATTCAGCAGTTTAGAGATCCTTCTGTAACCTGTGCCATCAGTATGTTTTTGCAACAATAAGGTAGCGAAGGTCTTGAGAGAGCTCTTTGCTTTTACCCATCATGAGATATTTCTTTTGTGACACCTTCGTACTGAGACACCTTTATATAGGCCATCAGTTGTGGCTGAACCAGCTGGCAGGATTGATTTCTAATTACTGATAGATTTCAGCTGGTGTCTTGGCTTTCCAGGCCTTTTTGTACCTCCCTTTCTTCATGTGTTCAATAATTTTTCCCTGTAATTTCACATTGTTACACAAAATTTATATTATGGACATCTATTTGTTCTTTGCATGTGGGGATTGCAAGGGCTGTTGCTGACATTTGTTTTAAATTTCATAGCCACATTAAATACATATTTACTGAGAAAAATGTTGATGTGTTCAATAATCATCTTACCCGCTGTGTGTGTATGTATATGTGTGTGTGTGTGTGTGTGTGTGTGTATATGTATATATATATATATATATATATATATATATATATATATATATATATATATATATATATATATATATATATATCTATCTCCACTTCTCCCCTAGACCCCCTTCATTAACACGTAACTGGTAATTGTGATCCATTTCTAGCTGATTATGCATAATAACTAGACTTTGTTATGCATCTGTGCACAGTAACAATAAGAAGCTGCTCTTGAAACTAAAATGTATTTTATTGATTTTGGAAGCTATAATGTTGTCAGACCCTGTAAAAAGTTTACATATTTGTTATTAGGGGCAGGCTGGGCTGGGGGACAGGGGTCATCTGTCCCCTGGACCCGTCCTATAGTGGGCTACCTTGGGTGAGTCACTGGGCCTCCTGCATTTTTTTTTCTCTTTAAAATTTTCTTAATAGGCTGCTCAGTCGAATCTTGTCCCCTGAGCTAAAATTTGCCAGCCCTCCCCTATTTATTATCCTTATCGGGCTTAATGGCCTGGACGTGGCTTTCAGAAATCATGGAAAAAGAATGGGGTTTTTCTCACAATTTTTTTTACTATATATAAAGCCCATACAAATAAAGTTAATTATTCCAACATGCTACAAGCTCAATCTGTCCTCAGGGAATAATATTGTTTGGATAGACTACATATCCAAACAAAAGAGAAACTAGTATATCTCCAAAACCTAAAACTTGGTCTGGTTATTGGTCACGATGAAAGTTATTTTTAAAACACCTTATTCCTTGCATCTGCAGTGAATCTTTCTGCTATATAAATTGTGAAACTACTTATGCGTTACACAGATGGTCACAGAGGCTAATAAACATATCAAATGCACTTCTGGATTATAAGGCATGCCGTGTTGACCTTCAACTTAATATGGTATTGAAGGATAATTTTATCCTTATAGACTGTCCTCTTCAGAGGGAGAGCTTTTTAAATGTGCAAATAGGAATTTGAGAAAGTGATTTAAACCCACTGATGCAGGTGGGTTGGCCATATGCAGATAGCCGATTGCTACCCTACTTGCCTTGAAAAGGATAATCTGCAGATACAGGTAATATTTTAAGCACTATGATAGATCCTACCTCCCATCAGTCCCTATATTGACAAGATTGTCCAGATTATCGGATGCAGAAAGGTACATGGTCTGGTCGGACATGGGCCTCGCTTGGGCAGATCTGTGTGGGTCATAGGAGGGGCTTTATAAAAGACAAGTATAGGATTACAATGATACTAAAAGTATTTATTAAAAAACACTGAAACTAGGTAACAGTAGTGTATATATTTTTTTATTTTATCTTACCTGTCTATTTACTGCTGGCGGTGTAAGATCAAGTAGAGAATTGAGTGACAACATGACGCATGACCACTAACTGTGTCCACGTGACATATGTAGTGTTAACAGGAAGTTACGGTCTGCTTTTATGAGAGAAAATCAGAAACATGTCTGGTGGTTGTGACAAGATCCACCTATAAATTAAAAATCAGTTAACTTTAAAAAAAAAAGTGTAACACTGGACTATTTCACAAATCCATTCACATATGTTTACATTTTGTACCATAATTTAGAAACCATTTTATTTTTATTTGCGACACAAATATATCAAATAAACGAGGAAATGGCTATGAGAGGAAATTCTGTCATGGCTGCAATAAATTATCCTCCTATTATTTTATTAGACTCTAAAATCAATTGCTACCAAGAAGTCACTAATGTGAATGTAATAAATGGATTCTTATTTAGACTTCCGTGGAGACCGATAATAAACCTTGAAGAAGGCAATGACTGTAATTATTATAGAAGATCAATTTATCAATCCCTGGTAGGATTCACCAGTAAACGGACACTCCTCATTTACTTCTAGAAACCTACTTTGGGACAGGTTTCTGAAACAAGTAATATCTGTGTAGACTGGCAGTCACGTGTCAGTCAGGAACATGGTTAACAGAGCGTAACATAGTCTTTAAAATAAATTACAAGAATGGATACAGAAAAGTATGTTATTTGTAATTCTCATTTATTTATCTAGTGTACGCATACTCCACAGGACTTTACAGTTGTACATGAACAATAAAACAAGACTAGGTATTAACAAAGTGGTAAGATTATTTCAGGTAATAACTGATAGACAAATTTGCCAACATTGGTAATGTCTTCTACATTGTAACTAGAAGACAGGAAAATTCATAGGCAATGCTTACAAATGCGAATTGTGAAATGCGTGATGTCTGTCATTTCATGTTCAGTAGTGCAAGTAATAGATGCTGGCCAGGCAGGAACAAAGTTCCTGTAAGCAGGGGCGGATTGGGAACTTAATTCAGAAAAAATTCTGGAAGTGGTCTCGTGGGTGAGACCAAATTAATTGTAGTCAGGGCCAACACAAAAGAATGTGGGATTAGTACAAAGCTGACTATGCCACTAGAGGGCTGCCTAGTGCTATAACGTGCTAGACTGCCCATTACATATTACCCTTCCCCCAACATTCCCACCTGTGGGACAAACCTGTCCATGGGAGGTACATATCCCTAAATCAGGACTGTCCCACTGAAATCAAGACATTTGGGAGGTATGATTATTGGTTCACCCACATAATGGCTGCCTCCTCTGTGTACAAGTGATGGGTACACATGATTGCAAACCAGTAACAGAAAATGTATTATACATATTTGTGTTTATTTAATAACCTGGTGCAGAGGAACTGCCAATATAGAAAAATACAGTTGGCAGACTGTCCTGCTCTCTCCTACCTGTTCTTGTAACTTTCACCATCTGTGGCTGCTGGTGTCTTTAGCTTAGTTGCTGCCTGTCTGGATCCTGGAATATTGAAGGCCCTATTTGGAAAACAAAATGGGTAGATGAAGTTCAGAAAACTCCAACGAGCTCCAGCGTTAAAGCAAAAGCACCCACGTTTAATAATGAGGCCACCCTCCAGTCCCAACATTAAAATAATAGTATTTACATTTGATAAATAGATCTATTTCCCTCCAACCTGTCTTGACATTTAATTGATAGGTTTATTTACTAAATGGGAATACTATTTCCCTCCCTCCAAACAATCCCAGCAATAAATTAATAGCATTTACATTTAAAAAATATAACCATTTCCCACAACCATCTCGGCATTAAATAATTCATATTCACATTTAATAAATAGCCCTCCTTCCCAAACTCAGCCCCCACATTC